>NC_029789.2:26467036-26467951 GCF_000816755.2 Arachis ipaensis
TTAATTATATTTTTCATAGTTAAATTATTAAAATTCAAATATTTTATGATATAAATATTTTATGATATAAATTATTTTGTAACTTTAAACTCCACAATTAGTTTGATAAAAAATCACCTATATACATAAATATTACAATATATTATCATATTTTTCTCTTAAATTCTCCGATACTCAAAGAAAATTAGACGAAAAGTTTTTCTTCAATATATAAGCATATTCATTTCTTGAAAAGGTTCTAAAAATTGATTCAAATCGGTCGGTCGAACAGTCAAACCGTGAACCAATGAGAATAACGATTCAGACATATGTCAAAGCCAAAAATTTAAAAAACCAAAATTAGATTACCAAGCCGGCCGAAAAACGGTCAGTCGAACCGAATCAAGATCAAGTCGATTTTCTAAATTTTTGCAAAAACGGTGCCGTTTGGCTTTAGGAGCCCTAACCATTACCGAATCCAACTCTAACTCCACAACGCGCAGCATTCCGTCCAGTCATCCTCGAACTCGAACTCCCCCTTCCCTCATCGTCATCGAGCTCGCTCCCTCACTACTGTCGAGCTACTGGCCTGCTCCTACCGCCGTCGCAACTTTGAGCTTCGGCGTCCATCCTCCCACGACTTCTCTGTTCGAGCTAGTCACCGTCATCTTGCCGTCTTCGTATTGCTCGCCTCGTCGTCGTCCTGCCCTCCGTCGCGTTCCAAAGTTCATTTCATACATAGATCTGTTCATATGTGGCTTCGCTTTTTGTTTTGTTTTGATTTTTTTGAGTGTGTAGCTACTCGCCGCCGCAGTGCGACTTTGAATCTGAATGAACGTTCGGTTTCGTGTTTTTTTATTTTTATTTTTCATCGTTGGATTTGACCTTCTGGTTTAGTTTAGTTTAGTTTTTCGTCTTGACTTTAGTAGCATATCA
>NC_029789.2:26468196-26470555 GCF_000816755.2 Arachis ipaensis
ATAGTATAATTTTTAATTAAACATAATTAGCCATAAATATGACATAATAGCTAATAGCTTTGTTAATATTCTCTATTATGCACAAGTGCATCCAATTAGTATTAAATTGATATTGATATCAATAATTAATTCCTATAATTAATTTTGTACTACTAAAGGTTATATATATTATTTCTTTTATAATTCATGAGTCTAGATTTAAGAGTCAAAGCATTTTGTTTAATTTTTTAATTTGTTATTCTTCTTTGACTACAAAGAATAAGAATGTATTTTTTTTTATCGAAATTGATCTTTTTGAGGTACAAGTTATAATTTTTTATGATATTTTTTATATAACTATTCTCTTATTCTTTTGATAATTTGATTATTATTTTTATTCAAACTTATTCTTTTCGCCTAACATTACAACGCAATTGTCCTTTGCCGCAATCGTTTACAATGCACCACATCTATCAAATACCACCTCGAGTTGAATTCACTGATTCAAGTTCTAATTATTATATGGATATAAGAGTTTAACAAAGGGCAATAAACTCTACTTTATTGAAGGATGGTTGAATCTACTCATATATTATGACCAACCTAATAAAATATGGGTAAAGTTAGTTTTCTTAGGAAGAGTTCGTCTTTTGATTGAGTAATTGCTTCCAAGAAGCTTTACAGGGCAAGGTTAAATTTCATCCTCTCTATGTTTTTTACATCTTCTAAAAACTTTTCGAAGTGGAGCATATAATGAGATTGAGTTTTCTCAATTAAAGTTTAGTTTTTAAAGAATTGTGTTAGGCTTGGAGATGCAATTTCAAATATTGGAATTGTGTTTAAATTTTCTTCTTTTAAACTTTTTGTAATAAAAAGTAATTTTATAACATGTTATGATTTTTTTAGAAACTACCAACCTTCTGGTGCATTAATGCAATACCAGTGATGATGGAAATAAAGGTCAATTTAATTTCTCGTTGTCGCTATTTTATACCTTGCCGTATTACATAGATAGCGGATGATGAAACTTATTTTACAAGAGAATAATTTGAATATGCATAGATTCTAAATGTACAAACTGATAACATTATTTCTGTTAGTTATCGTTACGAGAATGACTCTAATCTATATGTGTCTAAGGTCTAAATAGTTTAAATATTATTTAAATAGTTTAGTTCTAAAATTAGCATTTAATTAGATTAGTTATAGAAAAATTTAAATTGTTACCTCAATTTATATATTTAATAAATAATATATATTTAGATATATAAAAAAATAACCATAGGTAGAAAAAAAACTAAGTTAATAACTATAATTAATGACTATAATTAATATATATCGAATTAATTTAGTATTAATTAAAATTTTATTTTTTCTATTTTATAGCAAATTAATTCGATCATTATTACTATCAAATGAATACACAATTATAATTGACAATACTTTAAGCAATCTCTTAGGAATTGTTAGTGAGTTTGTTAGCTGGGTTGGCAAGGTAATTAGGATTTGCTGAGCTGGCCTTTAGTTTGTTATATGTTGCTAAAGTATAAAGAACCACTCTCATCTCACATTATTGTAATGATTCACCACTTCTAATAATCCATCATTACTTTTTTTTCTCAGTACTCTTTTGAACTCTCTGGTACTCACTATATGGCTCTTTCTATACTCTAATTACTTTACTTCACACACCTCCACACTGGTCTCTGATACCTTTCATGGTATCAGAGCATCAGGTTCTGATCCATGGACGATCTTATTGTCACCAATCCTTCTGCAACAAGCACCGTAACCTCAAATGCACGAACCTCCATTAACACTGCAGTACTCAAACTTGATGAAAATAACTTTGTTTTCTGAAAAAGGGAAGTGCTCGCATTCATCAAATCTAATGGTATGAAAAATTAGCTGAATCCGAAGAAAATTCCACAGAGATACGCGTCAGAAGAGGATAGAATCACTGAAATTGAATCGTAAATCTTCTTTGCTTGGGACGGAACAAGATGATCAGTTCTTAGTTTCTTGGTTCTTTGCCTCAATTGACCCATTCTTTACGATTCAACTAGCCAACTATGAGTTCGTATGTGAGATCTGGAACAACTTAGAGGAATACTTCACCAAACACCTAAAATTGAAGGCAAAGAAATTGCAGATCAAGACAGTAAAGCTTCAAAACTCAATGATTAAATACATCACTAAGCTAAAGAAAATCACCAATGCACTTTTTGTACTAGGATCCCTGCTCACAAATGAGAAAATTGTCAATGTAGTTATGTAAGGGCTCAATGAAGATTACAATGCATTCATCACTATGATTATTGCCAAAGCTAAAATTGTCACTGAAAGTGAGGTAGAAGCACAACTCCTTAGTGAAGAGAAA
>NC_029789.2:26472055-26479171 GCF_000816755.2 Arachis ipaensis
GACACACAAACTTGGCGAGTTAGTCAAAGAGAAGTGATTCCTCAACACGAAGATGGAGTGAAAGTCACTGTTAAAATCGAAACCGTTATTAGTATCACTACTTACGTAACATTAGAAGTAACTCGGGAATGTATTGATGTAACTGTTAAAAGAGTAAACACTCGTCCCTAGGATCATGTTTTTCACGTAACCACTAAAAGAAATCGAATCACTACATAAATTAGTAACTCAAAACTTCGAAATGACAGAACTAGACGTTAAAGAAACGGAAGTTAAAATCCACAAACCACTTCATAAGGAGATTCAACAAGGTCTAGAGTGTATGCTTGAGTATCAACCGATCAACTTAGCATTTCTTACCCAGTTAACTCCGTTTCTTGGTTCTTTGATTCTTGACTAGTAGAACAAGGCAGGGTTCGTTTCTTCTAAATGCTAAGTTAAAGTCACTAAGATAGGAGAAGACTGCGCATAGAGACACCTTAAAAGAAGCCTAAGTCGATTAAAAAGTATGGTAATCTAAACTACTTACGCTCGTGAAGGGAAAAAGTCTTTTGTTTCAATAAAAGTAGTTCAAACTCATGACGTCACAATTACCTCCAAGCACGTAAACTCCAATGCCACGAACAACGTCTTCCTAACCACTGTTATTCTAGCAGGTACCTAGTCTTGGACTACGAGACTATGGTACTTTCCATAGTCTCTGGTCACACCTCCACACACTTCATTTCATTAATCTCATATCTTTCTCGGTATATCACTCATGGTCTCTCAAGTTTTCTCATGACTCTTTTTTTTCATTACTACCTAATAATCTTCACCACTTAGTAATGTTATTACACTCTACTCTCACCAAGAAATATGAAATCGTTGTATATTGTTTGATTTCCGGTCGAGTCGTTTAGGATTAATGGAACGGTTGGGTCGATTGTTTGAGTGATTGTTAAGGATTCTCTAACGAATTTCATAACAGTTAATATTAACACATAAGTAAACTATCATTATTACTAGCTTAATTAAACGATATTAATTAGGGAAATTAGGGATGACTCAAGTTAACCTAGCTTAGGGAGAAACTAATTGCGCACAGGGGCAGTCTTAGAATCCTCAAGGCAGGGGTCAACAATCAAGCCCCTTCGATGCCCAATTGTATTTTGGAAATTACCAATCATAAGGCTATTAAGGTAAAGGTGCACCATTTCAGTCATTTCGAGGAATATTCAAAGGCAGAGGAGGCTATCACGGTGGTCGATTTGGCTATCAAGGAGCTCATGTTTAGTGTCAGCTGTGTGGCAGGTTTGGTCACACAGTGTGGAAATGCTATCATCGCTTCAACGAGAACTACCAGAATCCAAACAACACCATTTCGCATCCGCCGCCACCATCAAGAAATTTGTCAACCTCAATCAACTGTACAAGTCAATGCCTCCTTGCAGCAGCTCCACCAGCAACTCCACTCACTAACAAAGCGTGGTATCTAGACAGAGGAGCCTCGCACCACCTAACCTTTTATGAAAACAACTTGCTTACAAGCTCAGAGTATGCTGACACAGATCGTGTACTCATAGGTAATGGCCAAGGTATGAACATTACTAGTATTGGCAAGACTGCTCTAGTTTCAACCTCAAACCCATCCTCTTACTTTAAATTGTTAAATCTACTGCATGTTCCTTCAATTACCAAAAACCTCATTAGTGTAGCTAATTTTGCCATTGACAACCATGTCTATTTTGAATTTTGGCCATTTGACTACTTTATAAAATCTCAGGAGAACCAAGAAACACTCCTCAAAGGCTTTCTTAAAAAAGGACTATACCAATTGATGACATTAGCGTGTTAGCTAAAGCTGCTTCAACTTGTAGCACAACAAACTCACCAATAGTACTACTGAAAATAAGTTTAGTCAGCTAGTCAATCAAAGTAGTAACAATAGTGATAAAAACAAATGTGATGAAGTATGTAATAAAGTCACAAATAAAGCACCAACTAGGATAGTTGATAAGCTCCCAATAGCTAATACTTGTAGCCTTGGTAATGCTGCCCATGGCAATTTGCCAATACTGATAATTCCAGTTGTATTGATTGTGTTGAATTTAATGATAATGCTGTCAATTCTGATAATGTTAATTCTGCTATTGGTGTCAATTCAGTTGAGCCTAATAATGCTGCTATTAGCTGTGTTAAACCCATTATTGATATTGCCAATGCTGAAAATTCAATCAATCAGTTACTGGTGCTATTAATATTGCTGAAGTTAACCTTGTTAAAACTAGTGAAATTAGGACTCATCTTAGGGATAAGCCAGTTCTGTGTTTGAAGTGTGGCACCGAAGACTGGGACATCCATCCCCTTCTATTATAAAAAAATAACGAAAATTTGTATTAGTGGCGACATGGAAGTAACCCAGATTTAGTGATTAAGCCATTGTCCAGTGCATACTATCAAGGTAAACTACACAACCTACCCTTCCATGACTCCAAAACCGTGTATTCACAACTACTAGAGATGGTATTTTCAGATATTTGGGGCCCCACACCCATGGTCAGTAACTTAGGCTTTCGATACTACGTAATATTCATTGATGCCACAACCAGACACACCTGCATCTACTTACTGTACAATATGTAACACCCTATCATACAAAACTTTATGCTTAAGTTCGTAAATTAGAGGTGGTGGAGTATTACGATATCTAAAAGTAAAAATGCGTACATAGGCATATATGAAAATAAGATTTAACTAAGAATCTTGAGGAAAAGTTAAGCAAAACACAGTTCAAAAGTCGTATCGCACACGAAACGGTTAAGCATAGAAGAAACAGATAAGAGCGTGTGAATGGACAATATACATATGATATAGAATGCCAAAGATACAAATATCAAGCTCTAGACTCGACCTGCGAAGCAAAGGCCGACCAGAGTATAGATATACACATATATATAACCCGACTGTATCCAAAAGACAAAATATAAAACTTATTTCTTTGAAATCAACCTCTAAGAGGGACAAAATGTAATTTATGTACAAGATAGAGAATACTATTTATATACATATACAAAATTCTAAATACAAAATATCCCAAAGGCAGATCTTCGCGTCTCAAGAGTCTCCAGCAAACTCAACGTGGTGTCTCACGTCATGCATCTAAAAACAAAAATATATGTATAGAATGAGAACCGGGGATTCTCAGTATGGTAAAAGTGCCTGCATAGATAATAAATAATGTTCTGGAAAGCCAGAGGCATTCCAAAACTCTAACAACCCATATTCACATTCTAAAGTTTTCTCTAAGCCAGAATTAAGGTGACTAAGTCTAAGGGATCTAGTATAATCTAACTCTTCATTCTTTTATCAGTAATACTCCAAACTCTAGGTGGAACAACCCTCAGTGCCTCTTCCTCCCGCCAGAGGGATCTTTCAGAAACAAACACAAGCAAAATAGACAAGAAAAACACAGGTATAGATAGCAAATACAACAAATAGATCAAGTAACAGTTAATTACAGTTAAGCAAATAGGCACGCCAAAACAAATGCAAACCCATATAAATGCATATGATGTATGCCTGCCCTATGGCCAACGAGTCTCATTTGTTGGTTATATAGCCAAACCTGACATGTCCGGTAGCGAATCCTGGATAGAACACCACAACACGGAGCAAGTGGGACAAAATCCCAACCCTTGCATCTTACCCGCATAACCTGGAGCAAGAAGAACAACCTCAACCCCTGCCTCTTACCCAGGTGGAGTTACAATTCTTAATCCGAAGCAAGTTGACAAAACTCAACCTTTACATCTTACCTGGTGTCTCGAATTCTTCACTTGGAGCAAGTGGACGATGCCACTGCATCTTACTCGGTAACATATTTCAATCAGATTCAATCTCATTTTCAATATCATTTCAATTTATTCAAAAATCATTATTAAAATCAATCCTCATCATCCTCAATATCTCAATCATTCAACATTATTCATGCATCATAAATTAAATTATTCACTTCACAACTATTCCTTAGTGTCAATCTAACTTCGTCAATAGGTTCACTCTCTTTCCTAAGCCTAACTCTAGCTATAGGACCTTAAACAGGGGTTACGGAAGTTTACAAACTTACCGGAAAGGCCAAATAGTTAAAACAAGATTTTAGTGCAAAAACAGGACATCGTACGTACGCATGCGTGTGCGTGCGTGCACCCCTCGTGCGTATGCATGAGCCTCCATAAATGCTCTGCTCTGTGCGTATGCACAATAGTGTGCGTGGACCCAATTTTTATTTAAGATAAATTTTTATCAAATTTGAGATTCCGAGAGCCAAGTTACAGCGTGTCAAAGTTGGTTAAAAATTCAGATTTTACCAAAGACTCAAAACCTCAAGTTTTCCAAAATTTTTAATCCAAAGCCAACCAAACCATAACCAAAACAATACCAATTACTCATAACCATTATCACACACTTCTCCATCATTCCACAAGTATAAAAACACCTAAATTCATCAATTCATTCAACCAATTCCACTAAAAAAATTCACCAATTCCAACATTTAACATCAACAATTCACATCACATGTACATACCATATCTAATCAATCAAACCAACCAAATTCACATTATTCAGATGTATCCTATGGTAACTAGCCTAAGTTTTCATGTAACATTATAGATTAACTATAGGAAACCAAAATCATACCTTGGTCAATTTTCTCCCAAGCCACAAAGTACCACAAAACCTCGTTTTCACAATTTTCCAAGCCTCCAAAGTCCTCTTGACAAGCTTCCAAAGGTTCCAAATTAACTCAACAAGTGTCAATCACCATAACTTTGTTCTAATTCACCAATTTTGTCTCCAACCAACACAACATTCAACCTAATTTCATACAAGGTCATATACCACCACCAAATTCAATACCCAACATCATAAAATCAAAGAAACCAAAAGAGATACGAGTTCTTTACCTTATCCACTCGAAAATTAGGATGAAACCCACTTATAATCTATGCTAGAGTACCCCTAAACAATCAAAATTATAATAATTCAACATCCCAAAAATCAAAAGCACAAATTTATAGGGAAGGGAGATCTGGACATGAATTTCGAGATCTTTTACCAAATCAATCAGATAGAATTGAAGAAGACTCTAAGACGAATGCGTGGCCATGAATGGCTCGTCAATCGAAACTCCGAATTGAAAGATATGGAAGATTGAAGTTGGATTGACAATGGAGGTTAGGGTTTCCCTTGGCCCCTTCCTTCATCAGCGTGAATGATGAAATGAATGGGAGAAATGAATGGGAGTTCGGCCGGGAGGAGGAAGAGAGGAGTGAGAGAGAGAGAGAGAATGGGTGGTGGTGAGAGGGGGAAGAAAAGGTGATGAGGAGGGAGGGCGAGTCGCCGGCGGTGAAGATGGCACGGCGGCGGCCGGTGTTGCTGCTGCGATGACAGTTGGGGCGAGGAGAAGAAGAAGATGGAGGTTGGGGGGATGGGTTGCGCGACTGCGCAGTGTGCTTTGCGAGCTAGGGTTATCCCGATTTTTGAATTGGCGCGCGTGCGCACCTTGCGCGTCCGCGCCCATTGAGAGAATGTGGACCCTACGCGTGTGCGTACAACGCGCTTAAGCGGGGATGAGCAGAAAGAGGAAAGGACGCGTGCGCGTACCGTGCGCGCACGCGTGCATGGAGTTGGGCCAGGGGCTTAGAGTTGGCCCAACTTAGGCCTAACTCTCTGGAGAATGGCCTGAAGGTTGCGCTACTAGACCTGCGCGCACGCGGCAAGTACGCGTCCGCGGGCATTGAGGGGAATGGAGAACTACGCGTGGGCGTACAGTGCGCGCACGCGTACATGAGATTGGGCCTTAGGCTTAGAATGGGCTTGAGGCACGCCCAACTCTCTGGTCCATGGCCTAGTTTGGTGGCACCGCGCAAGGACGCGCACGCGGCAAGTGCGCGTCCGCGTATATTGACGAATTTGTGAAATGGCGCGCTGGCGCGATGCGTGCGCTCGCGCAGATGGGGTTGGGCCTGGGGCCTAGAGTTTGCCCAGAAATGGCTTAACTCTCTGGGGTTTGGCCCAATCATTTGCAGCAGGAAATCGGCGTGGACGCGGAAGGTGCGCGTCCGCGCGAACTTCCAGGATCTAACAGTCGGCGCGCCTGCACGTAGTGCGCGTCTGCGCGCCCCCTCTTTTTTTTTTTTTTTTTTTGGAAAAAAAAACTTGCTGGGTGCTCCCCTTAGTGTTCACAACTCTTATTCACTCAACCATCATTGAATTCACTAAAATGCAATTTTTGATATTATTCATCTACTACTAAACACAACATGCATGTGACTAAGCTAACAATTAAATTGTACAAACAAATTTGTATGAAACATCTACCTACAATGGTAACTCAAATCACTTATTAGGCAAATTTAAAAGGGAATGGAAAGAGTTTACCATGGTGGGGTGTCTCCCACCTAGCACTTTTAGTTTAATTCCTTAAGTTGGACATTTTGAGATGCTTATTGTCATGGTGGCTTATGTTTGTACTCATCCTTGAATCTCCAAGGATCTTTGCTCCTCAATTGGTTGACAGAATTTCCAACCATATTCATCAAACTTGGGCAAAGTTCTACCCAAGATATGAGTCCACATAGTTGGTCTTTACATAGCGAACCGGGATCCCATATCTTATCTTCACACCCATCTTCGATTCGATCTTCATACATTTTCTTTCCGGGTGGTTGACAAAAGTGTGGTCGACATGTAGAATTCTCAAAGAAGCTTCCAAACAACTTCCTAGACCCATGCAATTTGGTTCTACACCAACCATTGTTCTTGAATGTTGAGCTTACAACCATCATGAGCTTAGAATGATGTTTCCAACCACTGCACAACTCTCTTATACTTTTAACTCCACAAAGAGCTCTAAGTTGACCATCATTTTCAATTAAACCATATTCAAGTGAGAAATTAAAGCTAAGGGATAAGAGTTTTACCCACTTGAATGTTGTATTGAATGGTGACTTGGGAAGAGGGGCTTCCCCACACTTAGACAATGCAAGGTCTACTTCCTTGTGCTCTTCTTTGTGTATTTCCACCTCTTTGCGAGCTTCCTTGATTTCAACCTTTCCCCTTTTATCACATAGC
>NC_029789.2:26483663-26484057 GCF_000816755.2 Arachis ipaensis
ATGGATGGCTATCTCAGCCTGATGATGGGCACACTGGTCATGTGGAATGTGGCGGCAATGAAGTGCCTCCCCAATGGCGGCCTCGGTGAGCAGAATCTCTCTACCCCTCAGCTGAACTGAATCCAAGGTCGGACGGAAGAAGTTGCAGTAGAATTCCTTCACCCAAGATATATTAATGTCACCCAAATCCCGGTCAACAAAGTCAATACCTAACTCAAGGATCCGATCATTAATGCGCCGTCTCACATCATTAGGTAGGAGCAGCTTCTTCTCAATATTTAGCTTTGTGGTTCGATATCTAGAGAACCGAAGTTCACAGTAGAGATTGGGGAATTTGCCAGGATTGGTAGAAGGCAACTGCTGATTCTCTTTATCCTCGTCCTGCAATGGATTT
>NC_029789.2:26494057-26501532 GCF_000816755.2 Arachis ipaensis
TGCCTCCATGTGTGCTGGCTCTGTAGTGTCAGGGGCATCCGGCTGAGCTGGTGCCTCCGCGTCCTCCTCCTGATGATCCTGTTCATCGGAGGCCGGAGAATCGGGAAGCGGAGGTAGCTCGGCGCCCAGAGAGATAAGGGCCTGGTCCATCCGATCCAAACGGCGTCTGACATGGTGTCGCTCTCGCTCTAAGAACCGGAAGAGACGCTGGACCAGGAGATAGGTAGGCTCAGGTGCTGCTGGAGGGTCTGTAGATGGTGAAGGAGCTGCGGCTGTAGAAGAGGATGGGCCAACTGCAGGGGCTGGTGGTGAAGGCGTCCCTATGACAGCCCTAGCCCGAGAGCGGCGGCTAGCAGGTGGCTTCTCGTGTACCCAAACACCCCAGGGGATAGTAATCTCCCTGTCATCTGCATCAGCTGGTGGTGGTCGCACATCATCATCTGACCACGGGACATCAGCCAGGGCTGCCATACTCGTGACCAATGTAGGAAACGGAAGTAGGCCACGAATATGAGCTCGCCACATGCACTGTCGGATAAGTCTAGGGAAGGAGACATCTTTCCCTTCCATAACACACCCGATCAGCAGAAGCATCTCCATGGGGACCTCAGAAAAGTGGGTGGTAGGCAGGACGTAGTGGGCGAAGATCATCTGCCAAGTCCTGGCCTCCCTAGTCAAATGAGTGAATAACATTCCCTTTGGCTTGGTGTTGCCCGCATCGCTTCTTCTCAATATTTAGCTTCGTGGTTCGATATCTAGAGAACCGAAGTTCACAGTAGAGATTGGGGAATTTGCTAGGATTGGTAGAAGGCAACTGCTGATTCTCTTTATCCTCGTCCTACAATGGATTTCTAGCATAGTTCTTGTAGATGGAAGGAATGGAGGGGGTAGAGTGTTTTCTCTTTTTAGAGGCAGTGGCTATGGCTTTGCCTTTATCCGACATCCTGAAAAAAAATGTGATAGAATATATAAAACATGTAGCAGGTAACGAGAAAGCATGTTTAGGATACAATTATCAAAGAGCAATCATGATGTTGCACTGAATATGTAAAAGTGAACAAGTAAGCATAAGTGAATGAACCAAAACCGTAATCCTCATTAAAGGTAACACCTCATATGCAAAAGGCACTAATATCATCATATTCATGAAAGAATTGTTAAAGAGGGTTAAAAGTGAGTGTAAGTAAAATGGTGAAAGAAATTAGTGAGTTAGAAAAGTGGATTAGCGATATGATGATATATAGGCCCAATTGAACGAAAAATTGCGGTTCATGTTCACGATGATTGTGCAAATCCGGGAAGTCAAAAGGGAAACGGAAATTTGCCCAAAACTGAAATAAAGGTCAAAATGAAACTAATTTCCTTAAAAATCGGGCAGCATTCCGGCTTAAAATTGGACGTTCCCGGATAGCAGAATAGCACAAAGAGTAAAAAGCAGCATCAATTAAGCACAGCAGCAGTGGTACAGCATTCAGGCAACAAGAAGTGCATAAAAAGCAGTCCAAAATCAGCATACAACATTCAAACAGACAAACAGCAAGTAAGCACATACAGAGCACTTATCAGGCCTAGAATCCTCTATCCAGTCCTAGCTACCTAACCGCAAGTATTTCTAACTAATCCTAACATTCAACATTCGAATGTAGCTAACTAACATGCAATTCTAGGAACGAACATGAATGAACAAATAAAAAAGGAAAAATAGAAAAGAATTAACAGAAATGGAGCAGGAACCTGGGAGCCGGGAAAAACTGAAAATGGAAAAGGGGGGAAATGACGATAGGGCAGCAGGGACAGATTGGCACCGCCGTGAACGGTGGCGCGGTGGTTCGAGAAACTGAAGGGCGGAGGAACGGCGACGGTGAGAGGGTGAGTCGGTCAGAGGAGTAAGAGAGAAGGGAAGAGAGAGAGAAGAAGGCGGTGATGGTGGCGCGGAGGCGGAGATGGTGGCGCGGTGGGAGTTCGGCCGGGAGGAGGAAGAGAGGAGTGAGAGAGAGAGAGAATGGGTGGTGGTGAGAGGGGGAAGAAAAGGTGATGAGGAGGGAGGGCGAGTCGCCGGCGGTGAAGATGGCGCGGCGGCGGCCGGTGTTGCTGCTGCGATGACAGTTGGGGTGAGGAGAAGAAGAAGATGGAGGTTGGGGGGATGGGTTGCGCGACTGCGCAGTGTGCTTCGCGAGCTAGGGTTATCCCGATTTTTGAATTGGCGCGCGCGCGCACCTTGCGCGTCCACGCCCATTGAGAGAATGTGGACCCTACGCGTGCGCGTACAACGCGCTTAAGCGGGGATGAGCAGAAAGAGGAAAGGACGCGTGCGCGTACCGTGCGCGCACGCGTGCATGGAGTTGGGCCAGGGGCTTAGAGTTGGCCCAACTCAGGCCTAACTCTCTGGAGAATAGCCTGGGAGTCGCGCCACGAGGTTTGCGCGCACGCGGCATATACGCGTCCGCGTGAATTGAGGGGGATGGAGATCCACGCGTGAGCGTACAGTGCGCGCTAACGTGGGGTGGCATATGAGGCAGGGGCGCGTGCGCGTACCATGCGCGCACGCGTACATGAGATTGGGCCTTAGGCTTAGAATGGGCTTGAGGCACGCCCAACTCTCTGGTCCATGGCCTAGTTTGGTGGCACCGCGGGATCTCCATCCCCCTCAATTCATGCATACGCGTATATGCCGCGTGCGCGCAAACCTCGTGGCGCGACTCCCAGGCCATTCTCCAGAGAGTTAGGCCTGCGTTGGGCCAACTCTAAGCCCCTGGCCCAACTCCATGCACGCGTGGCCCAACTCCATGCACGCGTGCGCGCACGGTACGCGCACGCGTCCTTTCCTCTTTCTGCTCATCCCCGCTTAAGCGCGTTGTACGCGCACGCGTAGGGTCCACATTCTCTCAATGGGCGCGGACGCGCAAGGTGCGCGCGCGCGCCAATTCAAAAATCGGGATAACCCTAGCTCGCGAAGCACACTGCGCAGTCGCGCAACCCATCCCCCCAACCTCCATCTTCTTCTTCTCCTCGCCCCAACTGTCATCGCAGCAGCAACACCGGCCGCCGCCGCGCCATCTTCACCGCCGGCGACTCGCCCTCCCTCCTCATCACCTTTTCTTCCCCCTCTCACCACCACCCATTCTCTCTCTCTCTCACTCCTCTCTTCCTCCTCCCGGCCGAACTCCCACCGCGCCACCGTCTCCGCCTCCGCGCCACCATCACCGCCTTCCTCTCTCTCTCTCTTCCCTTCTCTCTTACTCCTCTGACCGACTCACCCTCTCACCATCGCCGTTCCTCCGCCCTTCAGTTTCTCGAACCACCGCGCCACCGTTCACGGCGGTGCCAATCTGTCCCTGCTGCCCTATCGTCGTTTCCCCCCCTTTTCCATTTTCAGTTTTTCCCGGCTCCCAGGTTCCTGCTCCATTTCTGTTAATTCTTTTCTATTTTTCCTTTTTTATTTGTTCATTCATGTTCGTTCCTAGAATTGCATGTTAGTTAGCTACATTCAAATGTTGAATGTTAGGATTAGTTAGAAATACTTGCGGTTAGGTAGCTAGGACTGGATAGAGGATTCTAGGCCTGATAAGTGCTCTGTATGTGCTTACTTGCTATTTGTCTGTTTGAATGTTGTATGCTGATTTTGGACTGCTTTTTATGCACTTCTTGTTGCCTGAATGCTGTACCACTGCTGCTGTGCTTAATTGATGCTGCTTTTTTTACTGTTTGTGCTATTCTGCTATCCGGGAACGTCCAATTTTAAGCCAGAATGCTGCCCGATTTTCAAGGAAATTAGTTTCATTTTGACCTTTATTTCAGTTTTGGGCAAATTTCTCGTGACTTCCCTTTTGACTTCCCGGATTTGCACAATCATCGTGAACATGAACCGCAATTTCTCGTTCAATTGGGCCTATATATCATCATATCGCTAATCCACTTTTCTAACTCACTAATTTCTTTCACCATTTTACTTACACTCACTTTTAACCCTCTTTAACAATTCTTTCATGAATATGATGATATTAGTGCCTTTTGCATATGAGGTGTTACCTTTAATGAGGATTACGGTTTTGGTTCATTCACTTATGCTTACTTGTTCACTTTTACATATTCAGTGCAACATCATGATTGCTCTTTGATAATTATATCCTGAACATGCTTTCTCGTTACCTGCTACATGTTTTATATTTCTATCACATTTTTTTTCAGGATGTCGGATAAAGGCAAAGCCATAGCCACCGCCTCTAAAAAGAGAAAACACTCTACCCCCTCCATTCCTTCCATCTACAAGAACTATGCTAGAAATCCATTGCAGGACGAGGATAAAGAGAATCAGCAGTTGCCTTCTACCAATCCTGGCAAATTCCCCAATCTCTACTGTGAGCTTCGGTTCTCTAGATATCGAACCACGAAGCTAAATATTGAGAAGAAGTTGCTCCTACCTAATGATGTGAGACGGCGCATTAATGGTCGGATCCTCGAGTTAGGTATTGACTTTGTTGACCGGGATTTGGGTGACATTAATATATCTTGGGTGAAGGAATTCTACTGCAACTTCATGCCACTAAAGTTATAGGATGAGGCATTTCTAGCAGTCACACACATCATCAATCAACTTCCCTCACCTACAACACATCATAAGTCACCATCTGAACTAATGATAAAACAAATACCAGACTACACAACCTTAAAGACCTTTGGATGCACATGCTAAGACCCTACCAACACTAGAAATTTAACTTCAAAATCTCAAAATGCCTTTTTTTTTATACTCTTCATATCGCAAGGGCTACAAGTGTGTCACCCGAGATGGAAAGATCTTAATCTCTTACCATGTCATATTTGATAAAACTGAGTTTCCATATCCAAGCTTATTCACCACCATAAGCAGTTTTGTCCTTCCTCAACCACACATAAGCTCAATTCAACTCTCTAGACTGATCCAGCAACCACCACATGTGACTTCAATCTCATCATATCAACTACCCATCACTCTACCATCCAGCCGTCCAACCCCTCCTCACCAATCCCTACCTTTAGTAGTAGTTGTTCCTACTTCAATTCCAACAATTCCTGATCTTGTATCATTATCTGATGTAGCACTACACACCACACCACAATCTCCACCCTCCACCACTGACGTCCTTACTTTGAGACCAAACCCATGTCACTCCTCTAAGCCCTCTTCTTTTCCATTTAACCAAGTATTAGGGTTTATTGCCAACACTACTAATGTCATTCCTTATTCATTATCTGATAATACATATCTGTGTTCACCTACTACTCTATTTCCCTCTTATGATAATGTAGGGTTAATTGAAAATCATGAACAACCTTCCAAGGCCAGTGCTCGTGTTCATCCCATGATTATTAGGGCGCGTGCAGTAATCTATAAATCGCAAGTGCTCTAGTCTCAACTGCATAGTACAGAGTCAGATCTGACTGAGATAAAACCAGCCACGGTTGCCCAAGAACTAAGGTCACCTCACTGGAAGGTAGCCATGAATGAAGAATTTGAAGTGCTCATGGAAAAATCAAACTTGGAGGCTGGTCCCTGAGACAGAAGGCATGGAATCCATTGGATGCAGACGGGTCTTCCGTATTAAGCGGCAACCTAATAGCAAGATGCAGAAACACAAGGCTAGACTAGTGGCCAAGGGCTTCCACTAGAGAGAGGGTTTGGACTATGACCAGGTGTTTAGCCCAGTTGCAAAATTTAACACAGTAAGAACGGTACTATTTATTGTAATGACACGGGACTGGAAAGTCAGGCAGTTTGACTTTAATAATGCATTCCTAAATAGGGATCTGCATGAAAAAGTCTACATGGTGCAGCCTGAAAGGGTATGAATTTGGCGCTAGACTTGTATTCAAACTAGAAAAGGTCTTCTATGGGCTGAAGCAAGCTCTGCGAGCGTGGTTCCTCAAACTGAGCAGTACACTTTAAAGCTTTAGGTTTCGTAGCACAACCTCTGATCCGTGCTTGTTTGTGAGACACTGCCATTAGTCTACCACCTATCTCCTTGCTTATGTCGATGATATCCTTATCATTGGCACAAATCCATATGAAATCGAGACTCTCGTTAAGAAGTTGAATGCTGTGTTAAGTTCAAAGACCTTGGTGAAATAAGTTTTTCTTTTTTGGGGGGGGGGTTGAAGTGGTTTGCAACTCTAATAATTCAATGACATTCCTCAGACCAAGTACATAAAATATTTGCAAGAGAAAGAGCAAACATGAGCGCTGCAAAGCCTATTCTAACACCAATGCTCAGCACCCCCAAGCTCACTATTGCATCATGTTCACCTTTTGGCTACCCTAATCTCTATAGGTCTGTGGTAGGTGGGCTCTAGTATACCTCCATTACTAGGCCAGAAATAACATACGCAGTAGACAAAGTTGCACAGTACATGCATTCCCTGACTGACCAATATTGGAAAGCTGTCAAGTGGATCCTTCGCTATTTGGAAAGGACACTTAAATTCGGGCCTCACATTCTTAAAGTGATAGTTTAAGGATACTAGCGTTTAGTGATTCCGATTAGGCCATTTATGCTGATGATAGAAGCTTTTTCTCAGGGTACTGTATTTTTCTTGGCACCAACCTAATTGTATGGGCTAGTCAAAAACAAGCCACCGTGTCCAGATCTAGTATAAAAGCCAAATTTAGAGCACTGCCAAATGCTATGACGGACACCATTTGACTCCAAAAACTACTCCATGAAATGCACTTACCTTCAGGGTCACCACCAACACTGTTCTACGACAATTAGAGTACCGTGTTGATGACAAAGAATCCGATTTTGCACAATCGGTCCAAATACTTCGAGATCGATTTGCACTTTATCTGCAATCGAGTTGTACAACAACAAGCATATGTAGTTCATATCCCATCGTAGGACCAGATGATAGACATCCTGACTAAACCACTCTCCCAAGCACCCTTCCTCAACTTTAGACTGAAGCTCAAGGTTGCAGTAGCTACCCCTCTCTTTAGTCTAAGGAAGGAGCCATGTGGTTAAGGGAGGATGTTAAGGGTTGAGAGCAGTAGCATCTTATGGATTAAGGGAGGATGTTAGGAGTTGTTAAGAGTTGTTAGTGAATCTATTAGATGAGTTGGCAAGGTAGTTAGGATTTGCTGAACTGGCCTTTAGTTTGTTATATGTTGCTAAAGTACAAATAACCACTCTCACCTCATATTATTGTAATGATTTACCACTTCTAATAATCCATCATTCTTTCTCTTCTCAGTATACTCTTTTGTACTCTCTGATACTTTTTTTATGACTCTTTCTATACTTTAATTACTTTATTTCACACACCTTTACACTAGTCTTTGATACCTTTTACAAAAATAATATTTTTTATAATAATAATTATTTTTCCTATGATATTATTCAGTATACTCTTCTGATACTTTTTTTATGACTCTTTCTATACTTTAATTACTTTATTTCACACACCTTTACACTAGTCTTTGATACCTTTTATACCTTTTA
>NC_029789.2:26511232-26511690 GCF_000816755.2 Arachis ipaensis
AACAAGAAATTATTTTATTTGGTATTTATTAATTGTTGTAACAATTAATAAATATTAAATAAAACAAGTTTTGACTATTTTTTTTCTCTTTAGCATTACAGACAAAGAAATAATCATAGGTATAAAAGAAGTTAATAGCTATAATTAATGACTGTAATTAATATTTACAAAATTAGTTCAACATTATTAAAATTTTGATTTTTATTTTAAAACAAATCAATCCTATCATCATCATCATCATCATTACTATTATTAAATAAATGTACAATTATAATTAATACTATTACATAATCATAATACTATCGACAATTATTATTATTCCTATTATACAACAATTTGCATGAATACATTATTATATATTAATTAGATTATTCATTAATATACATAATTAAAATTATTTTTTTATTATAAATTTTTAAAATGATAATTAATTAATCTAATTTTTTTTAGTTGACATA
>NC_029789.2:26511888-26513018 GCF_000816755.2 Arachis ipaensis
TTTATTTTAAAAATAGATAATTAAATTAATTTAGTATTGATTGAATATTTCTATTCCTAATTCAAAGTGGATCAATCCTACACTATATATATACTCTCTTAGTATATTACATGATTGTAAATTTTTATATGTGAGGCTTGTATCTTTCTTAATAATTGTTATGACCTCTAGGTTATATTTTAATCATAAGTTTAATATATTGTTAAATATGGTTTTTCTAAATTTTTTATTTACATTCTTTTGTTCTTTTATTTTTTTAATTTTTTTTGTAGGTATAATTTTACTAAAAATCTCAAGACAATATCTGGACATAAAGTTTAGAAATTTAAAGTTAGATCGAATACTTCAATACATGAATAAAGATACAGCCTATGGATATGCAATGATTAATTTTGGAGACATAGACTAAAGTTTTGATTGTTCACAGAAAAAAAAAAAATATACGCACATTTTCTCATAGAAATTAAGACATTGATTTATTTCATACTATGTCTTTTTCTTTAATTAATCTAATTATTTTATAAAATTTTTATTATGTACTTTTGCTTAGTATTTACATGAATAAAAAATAATAAATTAAACTTAATTTAAAGTCTTAAAATATTTTAAATATAAATAAAAATTTAAATATTTTCTATACATCTTTTGGGCACATACACTAGTTCTCTCTATTTCACTTCTCTTAGGTTCCAATTTTGAAGAAATAAAACCCTTTCATTCCCCCTTTCTCATCAAATAGCATATGAATTTTGTAACTTCTAGTATTTTGAGTTTCACACAATCACATGTCCTCCATGCAGATTTTAAGAGCGCCTTTAATATTAGTGTTAAATTTAATTTTATTTTAGATCTTATAAAATAATATATTGATATTTATAAGATTATATATTATAATATTAACTGACAGGTTCCAATAAATAAAACCCTTTCATTCCCCCTTTCTCATCAAATAGCATATGAATTTTGTAACTTCTAGTATTTTGAGTTTCACACAATCACATGTCCTCCATGCAGATTTTAAGAGCGCCTTTAATATTAGTGTTAAGTGTTAAATTATTTTAGATCTTATAAAATAATATATTGATATTTATAAGATTATATATTATAATATTAACTGAAAGTAATAAATA
>NC_029789.2:26516760-26517428 GCF_000816755.2 Arachis ipaensis
GATACTGTATTTTTAAAATGATATCAATTTTATTTTATCAATCAATTTTAATATAAATTTTAATTTTAAATCAATTTACTTTTTAAAAGTATCAAAAGTAATATTCTAAAACACCAAAAATTATTTTATATAAAAAAGTAAGTGGTATATTTGCAGAATATTGACATTTGGAATATTTTGGAGTATTGTGGACGTTTAGAGTTGCAGATAAAAATTCTGATACAGCATGCAGGTGGTGTACTGATCTCGTCCAGATGGTGTGGTGTCCTTTGCGCAACACACAGGATGCATAATTTAGGTACTTTAAGACTAGTTATGACCAGCATTTTCAACACGCCAATTATATACTAACAACATGCGAGCCGCGTGCTATTACTATATACATGCAAGAGATAGGACCCGTGCATGAGAAACAGAAGACGTAAGGTTTGACTCTTTAAATTGGCACTCCTTACTTTTTCAACGTTGCATTCATTCAGAGCAATTTGAAAAAGAATTTTGGGTACATAAAGAAGGGTGGAAAAGTGTTGAGAGTTTCAAAAAACAAAAGAGGTTAAATGTGATATTTTTTAAAATTTAAAGTGATTATTATTAATTTATTCATTAAAAAATGATATGTGATTATACATAAAAAACGAAGCATATTATTAATTATTTGGATCATCCGA
>NC_029789.2:26517700-26530332 GCF_000816755.2 Arachis ipaensis
TTTTTATCATAATATTATATTATTTTAACTAAATTGGCTGTATTTATTAACATCATTAATTAATGTTCCAACTATACTCACCCAGCAACAATTTTTTTCTTATGATCAATAATATCTACTAAAACAACAACGACAATAACTAGAATATCAAATGTTTTCTTCTAACCAACAAATCTACCACAATAATAACAACCAGAACACTAAATTTTCTCATATTAGCAATAATATTCACCATAGCAACCATAATAAATAGAACTATCACACCACAGTCATTATAGACACCACAACTATCATAATCCCATTTACGACACATCATAACAACCAGAACCATCACACTACAGTCACCATAGTCATCACAGTCCTATTTACAAACCTCACCTACCACCACCACCTCCATTACACCAAAGTCTGATCTACAATTCTATTTACTCACCATCCTCCCAATCCCACAGTCTGGTGAATTATCCTGACATTGTCCACTTCTTTACTCCTGTTATATAGATGTTATATTTTTATTTGGACAATTGAGTCAGACATCTTTTGAACTATTACTGTGCACTACAATGACCAATTTTGGTAAGATTTTTTTTTCAACCACCAAAGATTTTTTTCTGACCGACTTCTACTTCGTCAACTAAGCCTTTTCGGTAACTAATGGTATAGTTGAACCTGGACTAGACTCCTACAATTATAAATTTCACCTTCAGAGATAGGTCGATTTCAACCAATGGCCTTTAGCCTCCACAACCGTGTCTGAGTCCAACTTAGAATAATCATGTGAAATCATTCCCATGGTGCATTGTGCCTCTTGTTGTATCTCTGTATCTCCCAATAACCTTTTCTTAGAATCAAACTGGCTTAGATAAGCCAATCGTACCCACGACCATACATCTTGTATTTTGCATAGAATGTTTATAGCTTGTACTCATACATAGTGTGATTGACTCCTCTAGAGATAGTATAGCTCCTAATTGTTGCGACAACCGACTATCTAAAACCACATTCTATTTCGATCTTGAACTCCCAGTCCTCAAGAACAATACCACCTACAGAAAAAATAAATTGTCACTCATTAATCCATCCAAAATATAAATTAAGAAAAATATATTACTCACTCCTCATATACCTATGTTCTCATATCAAGAAAATCTCGGTGCATGTATAGCGTCAACATTCAAGCTACGCATAAAATGTAGAACATCGAAAAGTTGATTGACTGGGGTGGAACCACTATATTTTTCATGACTGGCTCACCTCCCCCGTCATTGTCCTTATTCTCGTCACTGACCTCGTAGTTAGCTTTGAAGTCGTCTTCGCTATCACTGTTCATTCTTTCATACACTCAGCTCTACCATCTTTCATGACTGAGTCATGTTGAATCCCATCCGCAGCTATATATTCAAATTTAACATACAACTTAATATTTGGCTGTTGCACCTGAGTTTCCTAGTGAATATGAAACATTTTGTATACTTACTTCGTCAATGATGGGCATAATATCAAATTGTATTATACCGCCAAATATGATAACAAGATTTCTGTATAGAATATTACTCATCCTCTCTAGGATATCACTATCTATATTTTGACAGAGACTGTATTGTACCTCTGAAAATGTCACAGTGCCTGAATCACAAATAAACACGGCTTCTCATATGCAAAGCTTATACCTTCATGTGTATTTTGTATAATCTCACAATTGTAATACACTAATATATTTGCGATACCTTTTAGAACTACTAATACACTAAAATAACTCTCTTCACAATGAAGTAAAATAGTAACAAGTTTCGTGTTTATAAATAGAATTTTTGGATAAATCAGGGAGCACTCAACATACAAGTCATGTGTTGAAATGACATTCAATTAGCGTTTGAATGTGGCAACACATGGCCTATGTATAGGGGTGACAATGGGTAGGGTAGGGTAGAGTTTGGAGCCAACCCTAACCCTACCCGCGAGTTGAGAATTTTATATAAACTCAACCCTACCTTACTCGCGGGTTGAGAATATCCCAACCCTAATCCTATCTGTTCTTAACCCGCGGATACCCGATCCTACCTGTAGGTTACAAAAAAGATACAAAATTATTATATAACTTCATGATAATTTAAGGAAAAAGTTTGGTAACAAAAAAATTTCAGCCAAAATTTTTCATAATTTACTTCATTTATATCACTTAATAAAAATTTTATTTTTAATCACACTCTCTTATCATTTCACTTATCATATTCTTATCAACTCTACTTATTAATGATATTAATTATAATATCATATCCCTTACTGTTAAGCATTCTTGTAATCAATACTTAATATTCCCTTTATAACTTGATTTTATTTATCATTCCACTTATCGTATTCTTATCAACTCCACTTATTAATGATATTAATTATAATATCATATCCCTAATTTTTAGGCATTCTTGTAATCAATACTTAATATTCCTTTTTATAACTTGATTTTTTATATTTAAGAACACAATAAAGATTAATAATAATAATAAAGAACGGCAACGATAATATGTATTAAATGAGTTAATTGTAATTGATTCTTTGTTTCCATTAAGGCATTTATCATCATCCAATCGAGATATAAAACATGAAAACTACCCTAATATATACCTTCCGTTAATTCAATTATGTTCATTCAAAAATCAAAACTCTAATACTCTTGTATCCACAATAGTGTATAAGCAAAGAAATTTTACAAGAAGTCACTTTTATCATTGAAAATAGTATGGCATTGGAATTCGACCTTAATACGGTACCTATGAAAGAAGTTGCTGAAGAATTTGAACAACAGACAGATTCACCCGACGAGGTTGTTGTCAGTCAACCAATTTCCGAGAATACAAAAAACTACACTAGCTCTGATGAGGTATGATAATAACCCGGTTTATTTTTTTGTATATTTTTTTATTGCATTTATACTTATACTTTACTATTTAGTGAACTGCCAATTTTAGCATTTTAGTTATATGCATAACATTCGTAAAGTTCATGCTTTATGCAATCAATAAGTTCATATGAATAACATCCATAATTACACGAAGTTAACATCTACGTAACCATCCATAATAGCACGAAATTTGCACCTAAAATTACAGTAATGTGTTTTATTTATTATACTCGACAGTGAAATTTGTCACTTTTGTATAGTTAACTATTAGGTTGAGTTTTATTTGTTTTTTTTCTTTTTTTTTTTTCAGGTCATAAACCAAGCTATTGGTGACGAGGAGCTAAAGCCCGAGGAGGAAATGTGCTTCGGCACAATAGAATATGTGCGTGTATATTATTACTGATATGCGATAAGGACTGGTTTTGTCGTCAAAATAAGAACCACCGGCTAGGAGACTAAAAATGGTCAGAAAGTGATTGTTAATCAGGCTTTTCATTGTAATAAAGATGGATACCACACATCCCGTGTAAAAGCACCCAAGAGAAGAAAAATAGTAGCCTCAATAAACTACAAAGCCTGTTGCTATGTAGCATTAGACAAGATGATAGGGCAGTGGAGGATTTCTCGAGTAAAGGTATCCCACTTACACCCGCTTAATCTGAAGCTATCTGGAATGTTCTCAGCAAATCGTCAGCTAAGTATGCATGTGAAGGACCTGATACAGCAAAACAACCAAGTTAGCATTAGACCGAGTAAGACATACTAGGCACTAGCCAATGACGTCGGTGGCCTTGCCAACCTTACCTTTACAGAGAAGGATGTTAGAAATTACATTAGTCGTTACTTATACATTTCTGGGGATGAGACGGATCCAAAAGAGTTACTTAAGCACTTTTCACGGAAGAAGAGCTCAATCCGAATTTTTCTTTGAAATAGATGTAGACGAAAACCATATACTTAGAAATATATTTTGGGCTGATGCTCGGTATAGAGCTGCATGGGAATATTTCGGTGATGTCATGACATTTGACACTACTTACAAGACTAATAGGTACAAATTATTATTTTTTTTGTTCGACTTAATTATATTTTTTTTTTCAACTAAGGCATTTGGATTTTACACCTACGTTATATGTTTTTATATTTTCATTGTTTAGGTACGACATGCTGTTTGGGTTTTTCATAGGTGTCAACCACCATGGGATGTCTACACTTTTGGGTGCGCATTATTACAAAATGAGGAGATTTGTGCATTCCAATGGCTTTTTCGGACTTGGGTGAAGTGCATGGAAAAGGCCCCCGTATGTGTTATAACAGATTAATGCCTGCAGATGCGTTCTGCATTAGAGACCATCTTACCAAACACACGCCATAGATGGTGCATATGGCATATCCTAAAGAAGATATCACACAAGTTGATAAGTTATCGTCGTTTCAATCAGCTCAATACATGCATGAAGAGGATTGTGTTTGAATCTAAATCTAAGAACTCATTTGAGAGAGATTGGCACGATTTTATTGAAGAGTATGACCTCTACAATTCTAGGTGGCTAAATGATAGTATAGACTCCCGGTTTATTGTTGCGTGTGTTTGACTTCTTTGTAGATATTACTTTATATTCAATATGGATGTTGCACTTATGGGTTAACTTAAGCTATTTTTTTGCATTTTTTATTTTCTTTATTCATTGACAGATATGTTTGCTGACCGACACATGTGTGTGTCAGTATTTTTTAAGGACGAATTCTAGACTAACATGAGGATCACACAGCGTAGTGAGAGCATGCATATAGTTTTTGATAAATATTTAAACAGTAAGAGCTCTTTGTTGTAATTTGTTTGCCAATACCAAAACTGTCTTATAGATAAGGAGCAAAAAGAGCTTGAGTGTGACGCTGCTGATTTAAGGGGGATTATCCCTTGTGTTTCCATCCTCTTTCGAGAGTGTTACTCTTATGTGTCTCTTTTTTGCTCTTGGTACGAGCCATTCCTACCTCTTATTTTTTGAACACTGTTCACGAGCAATTATGATATATACTTAAATAACCCACTTAAATTAAGCATAACATCCCAACATATTTATTAATAGCATAGCTATAATAACATCTTTACTTAATATAATATCCATAATTGAAACGTTTCTTACTCTAGCATGACAATATCACAATAGTCCCCCACACTACCATTTACATGTCCAACTTTTTGAGAGTTTACTATTAATCTCTAAAAAATTTCAAATTCGATATTCACTTGGACTAACAACTTTACTTGCAAATAAACTTGAACAAAAGTAGGATATCAAGAAATTGAATATGAAATTATCATCATCATCATCATAATTTTCACCATGAGAAGGTTAGTGAATCGGAGGTCAACAGGAGAAGAGAAGCTAACGTGGTCAATTTCAGAAACTGCAGTTAGTTTTCTTTTCGATATTTAACACAAGAAAAAAATAAACAAATAAAAAGATGCATGTTAATGGTCCCAAATTCACCAAACTAAAAAACACTAATCTGGTCACCAATAATAGACTACTATAGTGCTTTGTTATCAATAATTATGGTCTTCCCTCATATTTCATTCTCTATTCCTATTGTGATTGTTGTGATAACCACATTAATCTAATTATTTTAATACCAAAATCATGATTATTTACTATGTATCCATCATTCTCATAATCATTTCACTCAAGTAACTAATCAAAATTTTGTGAATTAATTTGTTTAACTATATACCATTATTATTTAACAAGTTAATATGTATGTTTAGTTCTTAGCAGACACCAATTGTGTAGGAATGTGTACTAATCTATGCAAAATTTTAATTAAACCTTTTATAAAGATAAAGTAATTCACACTAAAAAAATACGAAGGAATAACATCTCTATTGCATGTGTAACTAGAATGATTTTTTTTGTTGAAAGACTAAAAACAGAAAACTAAAAAAAATATTTTGTGGCTAACCTTAAGTACTCCTTATGTACTCCTACTATAATTAATTACCATCATCAAAAGACTAAAACACATGCAACAACTGATAATGAAGTCCTAATATGCCAATAATCAAAACATGAAACTAGATAATATACCTGTAGGAGTAGGAGACAAGGCTATACGATTCTCCGATGACGAAGCTGTCAGGTTTCCCTCTCTCTGTGTCTTTTCGTTCTTCTCTATTGTGGGCTTATGGTTCAAATAAAATTGGGGGAAAAGGTTTGATCTTTCAGTCGGGTTAATGTGATAGTGTTTTTGGATGTTAATCTACTAGACAGAAATTACATTTTAATAGATATAAATGTAAATGAGAAATGTTAGGGATTTGATTTAGAAGAAACTGAAATGGATTTTGAGAATGAAATTAATTATCCTAGGCATGCGGAAGAAGGTTGAGTGATAAGTGGGTAATTAATAAGCAGATGTACTCCACTCGCTTATCATGAGAATGGCATTTATTTTGTACTATCTCTACATTATACACTATTGTTTGGCTACCTAGCATTACTCATAATTTAAAATAGAACTGACTTTTATGTAAAAAAATATTAAATTATCAATTAATGATCTTCTTTAGTGACTAAGGATCTTTTACATTTAATGAGAGGTCTTTAGTTCAATATCCACTTGAAATATACTTTTATATAATTATCTTACATATACATATATAGGGTGCCAGTTGGTCAGGTAGGGTTGAGACTCAACCCGCACCCTACCCAACCCGCATAAGAATCCTACCCCACCCTACCCTACCCGTTGCAGATCAGGTTGGGTACCCGTGGGTAGGGTGCACATTGCCACCCTTACCTGTTTGTTGCCCAATATGAAGATTACATATTTGGCATGCTCCCTTTGCGCACTCCACCCATTTGTAATTACACCTCTTTAGCTCATTTCAGTGTATATCTCACTAACAAAATCCATCACTACAAAAAAAAGGTCTATGGTCACGGTAAAAAGGGTAAAAAGGGTGACCATAGATCTATGGTCACGGTTTTGGACCTATGGTCACGGTTTTTTACCGTGACCTATTCTCTCGTGGCCATAGGTCTATGGTCACGATTTTTTTTACCTATGGTCACGATTTCTATGGTCACGGTTTCAATTTTCAAATTCTGACACTTTAGGCCATGTTTTTTCACCGTGATCATAGGCTAATCTATGGCCACGCATAAAAATCGTGACCATAGCCTTATCTATGGTCACGGTGACTCTATGGTCACCTCTCCTTAAAACCGTGACCATAGCCTTATCTATGGTCAGGGTTTTTGTCGTGACCATAGCTCTATGGTCACCCCACCTTAAAATCGTGACCATAGCCTTATCTATGGTCACGATTTTTGCCGTGACCATAGCCTCTATGGTCACCCCACTCAAAACCGTGACCATAGCCCTATCTTTGGCCATGGTTTTCACCGTGACCATAGCCTCTATAGTCACCCCTCCTTAAAACCGTGACCATAGCCCTATCTATGGTTACGGTTTTTCGCCGTGACCAAAGCTTCTATGATCACCCTATCTTAAAACTGTGACCATAGCTTATCTATGGTCACCCCCTCCTTAAAACCGTGACCATAGCCTATCAATGGTCACAGTTTTTCGCCGTGACCATAGCCTTATCTATGGTCACTGTTTTCACCGTGACCATAGCTTATCTATGGTCACAGTTTTTACCATGACCATAGCTTATCTATGGTCACCCTATTTTTAAATGGTGACTATAGCCTATTTTGTTTTATGAGATTTAATTTTTTTTAAAGCATAATCACATCCCAAAATGATGATAATCACAAAATAAATCTAAAAATGAGAAATTCAATAAATCTAAATCATAAAAGTTTCATTAAAAACTAGATATCCATTACAACACTAATCAAAATAATGTGTAATTTATCCATTACATGTAATATTGGATAAAGTCTCTTATCAAAAAATAAAGAACACAACAAAATAATACATTTAAATAACCAAAATCATTATAAGACTCATCCCATCTTATATTTGTATAGAACATATTTTCTTCACATCATGTCCTCCTGTTCCTGGTAGCAAAAGAAATAAACATGTTAGAACAGAGCAAAAATATTTTTGATAATGCAGTACAGTTGAGTAATGAATATGGAGCACAAGTTAAAACTAATTAAACTAATAACAAAAGACCTAAATTAAAACTAATTAGTGCTACACTGCTACAATTTCACAAAAGACCTAAATTAAAACTAATTAAACTATAACAACAAAAATTGGAGTTTTCTTGGACATTTCAACTTTCATATCAGAGCCTATTTCTTAGAAAAAGTCTTGATGCCTACAATATATGTAACAAAACAAACAAACAAAATTTGGATAAGAAAGAAACATTAAACAAATCGCATCAACATTCAATTTTTTCGTTAATTAATAGGTAACATCATGCATATATCAGACCCTGAAATCTTAATTGATGGATACCATTTAACTAAAAAGCAATGTGAGCAAGCATCATAATGCCTTACAACAACATAATTAGGCTAAAAAAGGAAACAGAATATTCAGCACTTACATTATAAACCAACTTGTGTTAGTAGATATTATTACATAAGCATAAGCATTCTAAGTAATACAAGCATTCGAACATAGTCTTTCTAACTCTTACCTCTTCTACTAAGCTATTTTAATACAAGCATTCAAATGTTATTTTCTTCTTTTTATTATAACATCTACTAAGCTTCATCATCTTTATTATCTTTCCTAAATTTTGAAATCAAAGCTAGCTATCTTGTTCAACAGCAGAGATAATTTTTTATTTATATTTTTTTTCCAACACCTACTGATAATTTAAATTTAAGACCAGGGACTAGAAAAATGAAGTCTAAGTTTCTAGCTAGTAGAATTTTAGTTAACTATGAAGACACAAGCAATTGACCCAAAGCAAGAAAAGCCAGAGGAACTGCACCAACAAGCTTAGTATCTTTGAACTTGTACAACTTTTACTACAAAACCTCAACTAGGCTAAAATTTGATTTGGAGACTCCTAACTTGTCTGGCAATAAGTGTGTCTTAGTTGCAACCCAATTGCTACTCAATTATAAGAGTTACAAGCATTGGAAGTTGATGCATAACTTGCTGAAAACTGATTCTTTCCAGCTTTGATCACTAATTTTCAAAAATTCACAACTCCCAATCCTTAACTCCTAAAATTCTGAAATTTTAGAGAAATAAACCAAGTTAATCAAATTTTAAAACAAAAATGGTTTCGCTCCAAAACTCAGCTCGGAGAAGTCGCAGAAAGACAAACAAGTTGCTGCCCTGTTTGAACTCTTCTGCTGCAGGACAGATTTGACGACTCAACTTTAAAAATTTGCCATAAATTGTGTATTTAACAAAAAGACCTCAAATTTTCCAGTCCAGCTCTACATATTCCCAAGTTTAATCCAGACTTGATCTCATACAATTCCGATCAACATATAATTAGTTATAGCTTTTCAAAGTTTCTGACTTCGTTTAAAAGTAATGCAGAAAATCAGATTTTATAATTCAACTTTGAAAAATCATAACTAATTTTCTAGTTAATACGAAACCTCATAGTTGTAAGAACCGAACCAGTGATCGAACCGGTCAGGTTATTAATTCACTGGTTTATTAGTTCAACCGATAAACCACTGGTTGAACCGGTAAAACCAGTTTCACGTAAATAAAAAATATAAAATACTAAAAATAGTCATAAACTTAATAAATTCAAAATACATATCTTTAGTTCTTCACCAATATTTTAAAAACAACTAAGTTTCAAAGTCTAAATATAACTAATACAAAGATAAACATGATGCATCAGGAGTTGATCCTTGTTCTTGCGAAGATGGTGTTTCTGATGGTATATTCGCAGAAGCCATTCTAAAAGAATATGGATTATGGAGTAGCAAAACAGCAAAAGTATAAAATAGCAATCCTAAATTCCTTAATTCCTATTCCCTATTCAACAAGACATCAACCTTAAAGGCTTAAATAGTTAATTTCACCGCAATCTTAAATAGTTACATTATTCACAGCAATCTTAAATATTCACAGCACAAGCATATTCATAACAGAACAACATTAGATTAACATTATTCATATTCAACAAGCATATTCAACACCTCGGTTTCAAGCATTAGTCAACAAGCATATTCATCCCAGAACAAATCAACAAAACAACAAGTTTTCACATTTTCAACAAGCATATTCAACACAGAACAAATCAACAAAATAACATAATTCATATTTCATAGATTCAAGCTTTCAACAAGCATATTCATCCCAGAAATTTTAAGTTTTCAACATAGAATAGAATAACATAGGAGAAGTGCAGTTTAAGATTGCTGGAGAACAGAGGAGAAGTGCAGAACAAATGAACAACATTATTCATAAGTCATAACACTGTAACAGCAAGAAGTGCAGAACAGACTACAGAGGAGAACTGGAGCTAACCTGTTTGACAGAGCAGAAGAGCGCGGCAACGGCGAGGGCGACGGCGCGGCAACGGCGAGGGCGACGGTGCCGGCGATGAGAGACAGCCGCGGGGTCTGTCCTGTTCGGCTGTTCCTACTTCCTTAGTTCCTTCACCTTCAGAATTCGGAGTTCAGACTGGCGGTGAGATGAAGAAGACGACGGCGGGCGGCTGGCGGTGGTGGCTGGGTGAGTGACACTGTGACAGAGTGAGGTGAGGTGGTGGCAGAGAGGGTTAGCCGTTAGGGGATTAGGGTTGGGGGAAAAGTGGAAAGTGGAAGCTGGGAGTGGGGTTTGGGGGTACCGTGCGTATAAACCGGTCGGTTAACCAGAAACCACCGGTTTTCCGGTTTTCATCAAAATTGGCCGGTTCAACCCAGTTCTCAACGGTTCTCTTTCTTATCCGGTCATATCACTCAACCGGACCGGTTAGGGGTCCGGTTCACCAGTTTTTCGGTCGAACCGACCGGTCCGATCCGGTTTTTACAACTATGCGAAATCTTCAAAATTGAATATTAATAACTATACTTGTTGTAGTTTGCTTAGCTTTTAGTCTCATATCATTCCAATCTCTATTAAGTTGCTGTTTCACTTTCAAAGTTGCCGTTTCATTTCAAAACTCATATTTTCAACAAGTAGTTTAGTGTTTCGAAATTCAATCCCTTTAATATCTCTCAAAATCAAATCTCAAAACAATCACCAATCAACTCTGATCCACAAATAACAAACTGGAATGCATAGCTTAGTTTTGGAAAGATCCATAAAGGAAAGGTTCTAAGGTACAAATGCAGCACACAATCTTCTAATAATATACAATTTTCTTCATATTATCATGTAGCCTAAGCTAGCTTGGTAGGTCAGTTATTAATTATCATCCAACTTAAAACAGAACCCTTTCAACATAGTAATTTTCAGTCCAGATACGTACAAATCAGTCCTCATTTTATTAACACTATGAACACACACAAATCAGTCCTCTAATGTCCAGATACGTACAACCAAATAAAATATAGGTTATTGGAAATAACATCTTTGACAAAGACTAGATTTCACTTCAAACATATAGGATCTAATTAGCCAAATAAATTCTGCATAAAGTCTCATGCCGGCAATAAAGAGGCAAATATCTTTGGTGGTTTCACCAATAGTTCTTATTTTGTGCTGTTTGTTAGAATCCATCAACAGTTCATGGTGGTATGAACTCAATCATGGGTAACAACTCAAGAGTAACAACTCAATCGATGGTATGAACATGTAAATAATTATTATTATGAATGAATTTTGTTGGGCATCAATCTAGCATAAACTAAATTAAGAACACATCAAAAACAAAAACAAGTAATAATTTGAAGTTCCAATACTAATTAGAACAAGTAAAAAATCAGAAAAAATACCACACAGAACAATAATCAACAGCCCTAATATTCACAAGTTTTGATAATCAAAAACAACATCCCTAATTAGAAGTTTTAATAATCAAAATCAACACTTTTTCCCTAGTCAGAAGTTCTGATTATTAAAATCCCTATTCTCTAATCAGAACATTAATTCATTATAATAATTAATTATTTACCTGAGAAGAGAAGAAGAGGACGACTGGAGAAGAGAGCAGAGAAGAGGTGGCGCAGTTAACAGAGACGAAGATGAGCTTGCGACGGTGACACAGCGCGACAAAGCTTGCGACGGTGACACAGCGCGACGAGCTTGCAACGGTGACGAGCTTGAGGCGGTGACGACAATGGCAAGGCGGGCTGGACGGCTGCAGCAGCGCGGCTCCTCCCTCTCTCAACGCGCGTCTTTCACCATCGAGCTCGACAGCTCTTTCGCGTGCGACATGGATGCGGCGGCGGCGGTTTCCCGAGCTATCTCCCTTCTCTCCTTTCTTTCTTTCTTTTTTTCTTTCTGCTACTGCTGCTGGGTTGTATTTGGGAAGAGGAGGGGGGAGATTGGCAGCGGCTGGGTTTAGGGTTAGAGAGTGTGGGTGTGTGTTAAAATAAAATTAGGGTTAGAGTTTTAATTTAGAGATTTTTGGGTTAATTAAGATAGTGTAATTTTAATAAAATTAGGAGATAGGGTATTAATTTAAAATTTAATTTAATTATTATAATTATTTTAAAAATATTATTATTTATTAATTTATTAATTGATTTTTAATTAAATATTTTAATTTAAAAATTAAAATATAAGATAATATAATTAATTTTTTTATTTATAAAATTTAATAATATTTTACTTAATCTAAAATAATATAATTAATTTTTAATTTAAAATTAAT
>NC_029789.2:26530394-26531831 GCF_000816755.2 Arachis ipaensis
ACTTAATTTTTTATTTATAAAAAATAAATTTAAAATTTTAATATTTAAAGTAAATCATAAAAAATATACAAGAACCTTAATTAATTTAAAATTAGGTCACCCCAAAATCGTGATCATAATTTTAGCTCATCTTTCAAAACCATGATTATAGACCCTTTTAGGTCACCTTTCTGAAAAACCGTGACCATAGACACCTTTTGGTCACTGTAAAAAACTGTGACCATAGACCCCTTTAGGTCACCCTCAAAACCGTGACCTTAGACCTTTTTGGTCACTGTAAAGAACCGTGACTATAGACACTTTTAGGTCACCCCCAAAACTGTGACCATAGACCCTTTTAGGCCATCCCCAAACCCCTAAAACTGTGACCATAGATCCTTTTATGTCACCATTTTTTGAAAAACCGTGACCATAGTCCCTTTTTGGTCACTGTAAAAAACCGTGATCATAGACCCCTTTAGGTCACCCCAAAACCGTGACCATAGACCTTTTTAGGCCAGCCTTCAAAACCGTGACCATAGACCCCTTTAGGCCACCCCCCAAAATCGTGACCATAGATCCTTTTAGGCCACCCCCAAAATCGTCACCATAGACCCCTTTAGGTCACCCCCAAAACCGTGATTATAGACCCTTTTAGGTCACCCTTTTTTGAAAAACCGTGACCATAGCCCCTTTTTGGTCACTGTAAAAAATCGTGACTATAGACCCCTTTAGGTCACCCCAAAATCGTGACCATAGACCCTTTTAAGCCACCTCCAAAATCGTGACCATAGACCCCTTTAGGCCACCCCCCAAAACCGTGATCATAGACCATTTTAAGTCACCCTTTTTTGAAAAACCGTGACCATAGATCCTTTTTTGTCACTGTAAAAAACCGTGACTATAGACCCTTAGGTTACCCCTCAAAACCGTGATTATAGACCCTTTTAGGCCACCTTTTTTTAAAAAACCGTGACCATAGGTACTCTATGGTCACCCTTTTCAAAAAAAACCGTAACCATAACTTTTTTTTTGGTCACCTTAAAAAACCGTGATCATAGAGGGTCTATGATCACGATTTTTTACCGTGACCAAAATAACTGTGGCCATAGACCCAAAATGTTGTAGTGATATAAAAAAAATGAACCCTAAAACACTTTTGAAATTGCTCTAATCCCATAAATATTACATTTATGTCGCAATTCCTTCATGTGAGGGAAATTAGAACGAAAAAAAAAAAATTTCGTATGTCTCTCATACGAAACCCATTAATTACATGAAACACGTTTATTTTACAATTTTCTAGTGCAAAATGTAGTATGGTCTTTCAATGCAATATGGTATTGTAAATTAGTATCAATTGTATAAATACATTTATTTAAATAAAAAATTACTTTTTGAAAACTTAGTTAATATTTTAAAAATTACTTATTCACCCAATATTTATGAGGTGATTAC
>NC_029789.2:26531854-26558105 GCF_000816755.2 Arachis ipaensis
TAGTTGCCTAATTTACTAAAAAAAATAAAAAATTAATATTTTATTTAAAAATATAAAAATAAATAATTTTTAAATATTTAATACTTACCTTAAAAGCTACGTTTGAAAAATTTGACACCAAATTCAAAGTCACTAAAGAATTTATCTATTTATTGTAATGAATAAAAATAGGTCCGAGATTCAATTAGGATAGTTCTTTTAATTAGTTGCAATTACCATAAATAAAAATAGCAAGAATGTAATAAATAAGTAAGAAATTAGTGGTGGTATCTTTTTCTCTTTAAAATTTATTCAACGGAATTATCTCTCTTCCATGATTCTTCTTTAATTCTCTCTTATCCTTTCTTATTCTAAAACCTTTCTCTTACAATGGTGCTTTCATTGGCCACTATTCTCTATTTTTATGGTAGTTTACCGAATTCAATTAGAAATCAATCCAGTACTTAGTGAATATTATGATGATTTATTGCTTATGCTAACAAAATTGATCTGAAAGATCTTGATATTTTAATTCTTTACTTTTGGTTTAAAAATTTATATTCATATAAAAGTTTTTGAAAAAAAATTACAATTCTCTTCTAGATGTTTGGTTGAGTGCAAGGATCTATGAAATCAAATTTAAAGAGAAAGAGTATCTAGATCCAGAATTTCAAGCTCAAATTCAAACAAAAATGCATCAACAAAGTCATATTTCATATTCAACAACAAAATCAAGGCATCCAAGGCAACCAGCAGCACATAGCCAACAGTGATGCCATCTTCAGCACTGTCACGAAAGAAAAGGTGGAGGACGCAGATCAGAGCAGAGGTAACGACGTCAGAGATCCTCGAAAAAAGGCGAGTTCCATCACGCCTGTCCGATCATGGCGATGCCACCACCACTCACCGTGGATATCTTCCCTTGAGATTGCAAGGGGGAAGTCCAAACTATGACGGAGCAAGAAGAAGTGGCAGTTTTAAATGCAAGTATGGCGGGCAGAAGTGGCAGCTAATGTGCATCGTGGAAGAGAGACAGCTGGATGGACGTGGTTGAGTTGTCCGGTGAAGCAAATGCGGAGAACAATGAGTTGGTGATGCAAAGAGGCATACAGAGGCATGACTAATTCGAATAGCAGTGCTTGCTGGAAACTTTGATCAAGTTGAGCTTGGAGGGCTTGGAAACTCTAGATTCATGATAGGTGCATCAATGCCCAATTTCTGATTTCTAAAATGTTGTGCAGTAAACAAGAATGATGGAGAGGTGCTGACCCCTACTTCAGGAGTGGTTGGACTTTTAAAGTGTGGCCCATGTCCAATTCAACTCAACAATTAGCCTTAGTATTAAAGGAAATTATTTTAAACAAATTGTATGTTTAATATTTTTCAAACAATGGAATCTGGGTGGTAATTCTTTCTTTTGAGCATTAGAATAGAAATTAGGAGGACATAAAAGGTGAGGTATGTGAAGTTATCAAGGATTTTTTCATGAACCAGTCTTTACCACAGGAGATTAGTGAGACCATTATTGTTCTAATTCCTAAAGTTAAACAGCCAGAAAATCTACATCAACTAAGACCCATCAGTTCCTGCAACTTTATCTACAAAATCATAACAAAGATTTTGGTGAAAAGGTTGTGAAGGGTGCTAGACAGAGTGATTTCTTCTATTCAAAGTGCTTTTGTTAGTGGCAGGCTAATCCAAGATAATATTGTCATTGTGCAAGAAGCCTTCAATAGCCTAAAAGGAAGAGGAAGAAAGGGTTCACAAAACATGGCAATCAAGCTTGACATGAGTAAAGCTTATAATAGAATCGAATGGAGCTACCTGGAGCGAGTTCTTGAAGTGTTTAGGTTTAACAGAGAATGGATTCAACTAGTTATGAAATGCGTAAGAGGAGCGAGCTACAGAGTTAAAGTTAATGGGGAGCTGACTAATAGAATTATTCCTCAGAGGCTTGAGACAAGGGGATCTGTTATCCCCCTATTTATTTATATTAGCTGCAGAAGTATTTACTATTCTTATGCAGGAAGCACAAGAGAAAAGGAATATTTCAGGATTTAAAATCAAGCAAAATGCACCGACAATCACACATTTGTTGTTCGTAAGTGATTGCATTATTTTGGCAGAGGCAAAAGAAAAGGAAATCTATCAAATTGTTTCGATCCTAAATGAGTACACGGAGGCTTCGGGACAAAGGATTAATTTAGAAAAATCTTGAATAATCTTTGGAAATCATGTCTCGATCAAATCGAGGATTGACATAGAAGAGATTCTAGGAATGGCTTTATGGGACAATCCAGGTAAATATCTTGGACTGCCAGCTCAGTAGGGAAGGTCTAAAAGTAAAGTGCTAGAGTGGATTGAGGAAAGGCTAATTAGCAAATTGGAGGGTTGGAAAGAAAAATTGTTAAATCAGGCTGGGAAAGAGGTTTTAATTAAGGCAGTTGTCCAAGCTATCCCATCTTACGCTATGAATATGATCAAATTTCCTAAAATATTCTATAGGAGGTTGGGTGCAAGAATTGCTAAATTCTGGCAGGCAGCACCAACAAAAGAGAAAGGTATCCATTGGAAGGGTTCGGATAAATTAAATATGAGCAAAAGGGAGCGCAAACTAGGATTCAAAGACTTTCAGATTCAAAATCTCGCTCACCTAGCTAAACAAGCATGGAGATTAGCACAAATTCCAGTGGCTCTGTGGGAAAAAGTCCTAAAAGTGTTATATTTTCTAGAATACTCTTTTTGGGAAGCTAAAGAAGACAAGCCCGGATCTTGGGTATGAAAGAGTCTTCTGCATGGAAGGGATTTTTTATTAAGGAATTCCAAATGGATTGTAGGAGATGGAAGAAAAATAAAGGCGTGGGAGGATAGCTGGGAGGTAAGAGTAAGAAAAATATATAACAGCAAAGAGCCTTCGATTATTAGAGTGAGTGATCTTATTATACCTGGAAAGGGGTGGAATGTCCCAAAAATTGCTAACATATTTCCCTAGGAGGTATGTGACAAGATTTTAAAAACCCCTTTAAGCATTCTTGGGAGAGAAGATGAGTTCTTTTGGCCATATTGACAAGATGAAAACTATACAATAAAGATCAGATATTATGTGGCAAAAAGGGAGCTGCTTGAACAGGATTCAAGCGTTGCTACAACAAGCGAGGATCGAACGGAGCTCTGGAAGTTGTGGAAAATTCAAGTTCCTCAAAAGATTAGGATGTTTTTGTGGAAGGCTGTCCAGAATATCATTCCAGTGAATGAAAATCTGTTTAGGAAGAGAGTTGCTAGAAAACTGGATTGTCAAATTTGCAATGCAGGAAAAGAAAGAACAGAACATGCCATTCTGCTATGTCCTTAGACCATGGCTGTCTGGTTTGGGGCACAATGCCAACTGAGCCAAAAAAAAGTACAGTCTCATTCTTTGGAAACTGGCTTTTGGAAAATATTAGAAGAATAAGGCTAGAAGCTAAATCAGACCAAGAATTAATGATAAGTAGAATAGCTGATAAACCACTATTTTATGGTTTACCTTGTGCTCAATTGAGTGGTTTTTATGAAGTCTTTGCACACTTATTCATACAATTTGCATGATATTACAATTCCTTCCTAGTTTTATTCTATAATTGAAAACTTACTTCCTAAGCCCTTAAATTGTCTATTTTTAATCCCTCTTTATACCATTTGATGCCGTGATCTATGCGTTAAGTGTTTTCAGGCTTTATAGAGCAGGAATGATACGCACGCATGGCTCACCCGTGCGCGTGAATCGAAGTTCGCACGGTGACGCGTGCGCGTGCCTAATGCGTACACGTGACAAGGAAAATCGCCAAACGACGCGCACGCGTGACTGACGCATACGCGTAACATGTGCTACTTGCAGAAATTGCATAAAACGCTGGGGGCGATTTTGGGCCGAGTTTGGACCCGGTTTTCAGCCCAGAAACACAGACTAGAGCTAGGGGACGACCAGAGACTCAACACACATTCTCATTCGCATAGTTTTAGTTTTAGATTGGAATCTTAGAGAGAAATCACTCTTCCTCTAGGTTTCCTTTACATTCATAGATTTCTAGTTAATGCTTTTGCTTGGGATATTGAGAAGAGTCATTACCTCCGTCGAAGTTGTTATTATTCTAGTTTGCTTTCTTATTCTTTTACTCTTTTGATTACTTATTAACCCTGTTCAGATACGTATGTTGCATTTTGGGATTTATTAATACAAAGAACTATTTTTACTTTTAATTAAATTTTCAATTCCTAGTTTACTTAATTAATCATGTCTTCTTCTTATATTTCTGTGAACGTTATATTCATGTCAATGGAGTAGACTCCCAACTTGACTTGGGGGTTGATTAAAAGGAGACCCTTGAGTTGAAATGCTCAAGTGATTAGTTAAATTGGAAGTTGTTGGCTAACTCTCTATTTACTAAGCTAATCCTTCCCAAGGGAGAGGATTAGGACTTACGAATAAGAGTTAGCTCAATCACTTGACTTTGCTTTATTTAGTAAGGGTTAGATAAGTGAAAACAACAACCTCTTGATGCTACACTTCAGAGAATTCCAACAAGGATAGAACTTCCAATTAATCATTCCCCTGGTCAAGACCTTTTATTCGATTATATAAATCTCTTTTAGTTTACATTGCTTTAATTCACAACCCTTTATTTTTCTATTCTCCAACTCTCAAAATCCCTCGAAAAACTCCTGATTAATAAAATAGGACCCTTTTGTCAACTCGTTGGGAGACGACCTGGGATTCATACTCCCAGTATTTTTATTCTAATTTTGTGACAACCCTTCTAAATTGATAAGCAGATTTTTGTCAGTTAAGAACTGTACTTACAACGCTGTTCTTACTATAATTTCTTAATTGGCTTATTTCCACCCGTATCAAGAGCTTTTGTGTGCTGGGAGATATGAAAATTCAGAAATCGAGTTATATTTCAAAAGAAAGAAGTCAACCTAGAAATAGCAGTTTCTAAAGCCAAAATGTTAGAGGCAGAATTTAGACAAAGTTCACAAGAAGTTATAAAAATAGAACAACAAAGAAATAGAAGACAAAGGAAGTGCGCTACCTGGAATCCTACACCGGAGCCATGGGTAAAAGCAAATGTTGATGCACCCTTGATGAGCGGATAATTTATACGCTTTTTGGTATTGTTTTTACATAGTTTTTAGTATGATTTAGTTAGTTTTTAGCATATTTTTATTAGTTTTTAAATAAAATTCACATTTCTGGACTTTACTATGAGTTTATGTATTTGTCTGTGATTTCAGGTAATTTCTGGCTGAAATTGAGGGACTTGAGCAAAAATCATATTCAGAGGTTGAAGAAGGACTGCAGATGCTGTTAGATTCTGACCTCCCTGCACTCAAAGTGGATTTTCTGGAGCTACATAAGTCCAAATGGCGCGCTCTCAATTGCGTTGAAAAGTGGACATCCAGGGCTTTCTAGCAATATATAATAGTCTATACTTTGCCTGAGTTTAGATGACACAAACTGGCGTTCAACGCCAGCTCTCTGCCCTATTCTGAAGTTAACGCCAGAAACAGGTTGCAAAGTAGAGTTAAACGCCAGAAACAGGTTACAAACTGGCGTTTAACTCCAAGAAAGACCTCTGCACATGAAATCTTCAATGCTCAGCCCAAGCACACACCAAGTGGGCCCGGAAGTGAATTTCTGCATCATTTACTCATTTCTGTAAACCCTAGTAACTAGTTTAGTATAAATAAGACTTTTTACTATTGTATTTACATCTTTTGATCATGTTTTGATGATTGAACCCTCTTTGGAAGGCTGGCCATTCGGCCATGCTTGGACCATGTTCTTATGTATTTTCAACGGTAGAATTTCTACATATCATAGATTAAGGTGTGGAGCTCTGCTGTTCCTCATGAATTAATGCAAAGTACTATTGTTTTTTTATTCAATTCAAGCCTATTTCTTCTCTAAGATATCCATTCGCACACAAGAACATGATGAATGTGATGATTATGTGACACTCATAATTATTCTCACTTATGAACGTGTGCCTGACAAACACTTCTGTTCTACATGCAAACAAGCTTGAATGTGTATCTCTTAGCCTTCTGATCGTGAGATCAGAGTCTTCGTGGTATAGGCTAGAACTATTGGCGGCCATTCTTGAGGTCCGAAAAGTCTAAACCTTGTCTGTGATATTCTGAGTAGGATCCGAGAAGGGATGGCTGTGACGAGCTTCAAACTCGCGAGTGCTGGGCGTAGTGACAGACGCAAAAGGATTACTGAATCCTATTCCAGTATGATCGAGAACTGACAGATGAATAGCCGTGCGGTGACAGCACATCTTGGACCATTTTTACTGAGAGGATGGGAAGTAGCCATTGACAACGGTGATGCCCTATACAAAGCTTGCCATAAAAAGGAATGGGAATGATTGGATGAAGACAGCAGGAAAGCAGAGGTTCAGGAGGAACGAAAGCATTTCTATATACTTGTCTGAAATTCTCACCAATGAATTACATAAGTATCTCTATCTTTATTTTACGTTTTATTTATATTTTCATTATTAAAACTCTATAACCATTTAAATCCGCCTGACTGAGATTTACAAGGTGACCATAGCTTGCTTCAAGCCGACAATCTCCGTGGGATCGACCCTTACTCACGTAAAGTTTATTACTTGGACGACCCAGTGCACTTGCTGGTTAGTTGTGCGAAGTTGTGACAAAGTGCGTGAATTACGTTCCGAGCACCAAGTTGTTGGCGCCGTTGTTAAGGATCACAATTTCGTGCACCAAGTTTTTGGCGCCGTTGCCAGGGATTTTTTGAGTTTGGACAACTGACTGTTCATCTTGTTGCTCAAATTAGGTAATTTTATTTTAATTTTAAGTTTTTGTTTTTATTCTTTTTATTTTCGAAAAATATTCAAAAAAAATTAAATAGTTTTTCAAAAAAAAATTAATTTATGTTCTTCAGAATTTTTAAGAAGGAATTCTAGAGTTTCATGAAATATGTTGAAGCCTGGCTGGCTGTAAAGCCATGTCTAATTCTTTTGGACCGAGGCTTCCACCCATCAGTACAGAAGCAAGTTGAATGAAGTATCAGCTGTTGTATGTCTGATTTGTATCTGCTAAAGCTTGGCTGGCCATTGGCCATGTCTGGTGTTTTGGACCGGAGCTTTCACTGAAAGCTTGGCTGGCTAGTAAGTCATGTCTAATTCCTGGACCGAAGTTTTAGACTAACATTACAAGATTCCTGGAATTTTTATTAAAAATTTTGAAATCCTTATTTTCCTTTCCAATTAATTTTCGAAAAATATACAAAAAAAATTTATAAAATCATAAAACCAAAAAAATAATTTTGTGTTTCTTGTTTGAGTCTTGTGTCAATTTTTAAGTTTGGTGTCAATTGCATGTTTATCTCTTTCTTGCATTTTTCGAAAATTTATGCATTGCATTCTTCATGATCTTCAAGTTGTTCTTGATAAGTCTTCTTGTTTGATCTTTAAAATTTCTTGTTTTGTGTCTTTTCTTGTTTTTCATGTGCATTTTCAAATTGTTAGTGTCTAAAGTTTAAAAATTTCTAAGTTTGGTGTCTTGCATTTTTCTTTTTTCTTAAAAAATTTTTCAAAAATAAGTTCTTGGTGTTCATCTTGACATTCAAAGTGTTCTTGGTGTTCATCTTGACATTCAAAGTGTTCTTGCATGCATCATGTGTTTTGATTCATAATTTTCATATTTTGAGTCTTTTTGTTGTTTTTCTCTTTCATCATTAAAAATTCAAAAAATCAAAAAAATATCTTTCCCATTTTTCTCTCATAAATTTTCGAAAATTTGGTTTGATTTAGTCAAAAAGTTTTTAAATTTAATTGTTTCTTATGAGTCAAATCAAATTTTCAATTTAAAAATTCTATCTTTTTCAAATCTTTTTCAAAAATCAAATCTTTTTCATTTTTCTTTCATAATTTTGAAATTTTCAAAATTTATTTTCAAAATCTTTTTCTTATTTCTATTTCATATTTTCAAAATTAATGCTAACAATTAATGTGATTGATTCAAAAATTTTAAGTTTGTTACTTGGCTAGTAAAAAAGGTTAAATCATTAAATTTTAAAATCATATCTTTTTGTTTCTTGTTAGTCAAATAATCAACTTTAATTTTCAAAACCAAATCTTTTTAAATTTCTTTTTCAAATCTTTTTTTTTAAATGTCAATCACATCTTTTTTAAAATCAATTTCAAAATCTTTTCTAACTTCTTATCTTTTCAAAAATTAAATTTCAAATCTTTTTCAACTAACTACTTGACTTTTTGTTTGATTTTAAAAGTTTACTATTTCAATCATATCTTTTTCAAAACTACCTAACTAATTCTCTCTCTAATTTTCGAAAATCACCTTCCTCTTTTTCAAAATTTCTTTTCAATTAACTATTTGTTTTAAATTTTAGTTTGATTTAATTTAATTTTTTTCTTTTTAAATTTTCGAATTTTAACTTTAATTTCAAATTAAAAATAAAAATACTTTTATTTTAATTTATTTAATTTTCGAAATTTTCTCCCCCTCATCTCTTTCTAATTATTTTATTTATTTACTAACACTTCTCTTCATCTAAAAATTCGAATCCTCTCTTCCTCCTGGTGTTCGAATTTCTCTTCTTCAATTCTTTACTTCTTCTACTCACATAAAGGAATCTCTATACTGTGACATAGAGGATTCCATATTTTCTTTTCTGTTTTCTTCTTTTTCATATGAGCAGGAACAAGGATAAGAACATTCTTGTTGAAGCTGATCCTGAACCTGAAAGGACTCTGAAGAGGAAGCTAAAGAAAGCTAAAGCACAACTCTCTGGAGAAAATCTGACAGAAATTTTCGAAAAAGAAGGAGACATGGCTGAAAATAATAACAATGCAAGGAAGATGCTTGGTGACTTTTGATAAAGCACTATTTTATGGTTTATCTTGTACTCAATTGAGTAGTTTTTATTAACTCTTTACCCACTTATTCATACTATTTGCATGGTTTTATATTTCCTTCCTAATTATGTGTTTTGATTGAAAACATGCTTCTTTGATCTTATATTTGTTTATTATTAATCCTCTCTTATCACCATTAGATGCCTTGATATGTGTGTTAAGTATTTTCAGATATTATAGGGCAGGAATGACTTGGAGGATGGAAAGGAAGCATGCAAAAGTGGAAGGAATACAAGAAGTTAGAGAAATTGCTAATCTGTCCAGCCTGACCTCTTTGCACTCAAATGGCTATAACTTCAGTTGCGTTGGAAAGCTAACGTCCGGGGCTTCGATTTGATATATAATATGTTATAGTTTCCCTGAAGCTAAGTGACGCGACCGCGTGATCCATGCGGCCGCGTCGCAGTGACGAAAATCCAGCGTGGCAAAATTCGAAACCAGCGAATTCTGGACTGTTTCTGACCCAGTTTGCGGCCCAGAAAACACAGATTAGAGGCTATAAAATGGGAGACTGCATCCATTCATAAGGAGGCTCTCATAATTCACTTCTCATGATTTAGATTAGTTTTGAGAGAGGTTCTCTCCTCTCTCTTAGGATTAGGATTTAGGACTTCTCTTAGTTTTAGGAATGACTCTCAATCCCAGGTTCTTTATTTTTATTTAATTTATGAACTCTTCCATGTTACATATAATTTTCTTAATTAATGTTATTTGAGGTATTTCAATTTATGATTGCTGTTATTGTTGCTTTACATCTGAAGGCATTTTTATTCCAGTAGATTTACTTTTTCCCTTTTGGTTTTGGTTAAGAAATCAATAACTCAGGAGTTATCCAACTCAACAGCATAATTGTTAATTGTTATCTTGTCAATTGAATTGAACTTCAATAATCCCAATCTTTTCTTAGGAAATAAATAAGATTCGAAGATCAAACTAATTAGTCCCTTGACTTTCCTTTACTTTAGTAAAGGTTGACTAAGTGGAATTAAGATTCAATTTTCATTATCATTGATAAGGATAACTTGGTCTGGACTTCCAATTTCTCTTACCTTACCAAAAGTTTAGTTTACAGTTATTTATTTATTTTACTTGTCATTTAAATATATCTGTGCCCATTGCCCAAACTCAACATTCCCCAAAAATACACTTTTTCATAACCAATAATAAGAACATACTTCCCTGCAATTCCTTGAGAAGACGACCCGAGGTTTAAATACTCGGTTATCAATTTTAAATGGGTTTGTTACTTGTGACAACCAAAACATTTGTACGAAGGGATTTCTGTCGGTTTAGAGACTATATCTACAACGCGACTGTTTTTATGAAATTCTTTACTGGCAAAAATCCTAACGTCAAAATGGCGCTGTTGCCGGGAAATTGCAAACGTGTGCCTTATTATTGGTTATTGTAAATTTTTTTTATTTTTGCTTGTTTATTTGTTTTTATTTTTGTTTTTATTTTTGCTTTTCCATAAATTAAGAGGTTATTTGTTTTTATTTAGTTATTAAAAAAAAATTTTCAAAAATTTGTTCTTAGTGTTCATCTTGATCTTCGAGTTGTTCTTCATGTTCATCTTGACCTTCAAGTTGTTCTTAGTTGTTTTCTTCGTTTTGATCTAAAAATTTGAAATTTGGTGTCATTTTATTTTTTTTCTCTTTCCTCATTAAATTCAAAAATATTTTTAATTAATTTTTTCGAAAAAAAAATTTCAGATTTTTATTTTTAAAATTTTTATCTTATCTTATCTTATTTCAAAAATCAAATTCAAAATTTAAATAACCTTTTAATTTAAATTTATTTTTATTTTTGTTTTTAATTTTTTTATTTGCTACTATGAACTCTCACCCCTTTGGCTATGAGCCTGGTTACAATAATGTTGCAGGAAGAAGAAATTACAATGAGAACAGGCATCAAGGTTGGAACAATCAAAGATGGGAGGAGCCACAAGGATTTGATCAACCCTCATGGCAACAACCACCTCCAATGGACTTTCAACAACCACCACCATATGCCTATAAACCCTTTCCTCAACATAACTTTGGACCACCAAACTCACAAGTCCCTTTCCGCCATTCACCTCCATATGACCCTAACCCACATCTACCATACCAACCACCTTATGAACCAAATGAACCATACATAGATCCACCCCAAACCTCCATGGAGAGAGCACTTACCGATCTAAACTCTACTATACGAGCTCTCGCCGCCCAAATCAGACCACCAAATACCTTTAACAATCAATCCTCAAGCTCTAGTGTACTTCCTTTTCAATCACAGAATGATCTCCCCATCCCACCACTACCTCAATATTTGCCATCTCCATATCCATCAATCCAAGAGCACTATGATCCTACCTATGATAATCGAGTGCATAAAGAGACAAAGGATCGTTTCAAGGAAATAGTGGATCGATTTCAGGCAACCACTCAACAACTGGAGCAAGCATTAATTCAATGGGCTTCTAAGTGCTCAAATATACAAGGATCAACCACAGCTCCATGTGGACAGTCTAGTGAAGAGCGTAGCATGAAGGAGATACCAGAAACCCCAGTGGACAAGACAGAGAATGAATTCGTACTAGAACAAGTAGAAGAAGCTGTCATTGTTCAAAAAGAAGAAGAAGTGGTTGAAGACTTAGGAGATGCAGAACCTCCATGGGAAAAAGGAAGATGGCCAGTGATAAGAATTGTCAAGCAAGGTTCATCATGGTTGGAAGCTTTAAGTTTAAATGCAAAGGTTGGTATAAAGCTCAACTGAATGGGTCTAGGAAGTTGTTTGGTCGCTGCAGTGAGAATTCAGATCACCTTTCACCCGGCTGGAAAAATACAGATCCTGACAAAAATGGGTGTAAAAGCAAGGTTTGGGATCCTGGAATCTGTTCTGACATCCAACACCCCGTGAGCCTAAGAATCTTTTTGAAGCTGCTTAAGGGTTTTGCATGCCTAGTTTGGGACCCCGGAGGTTACTGGAATCACAAACACTGGTGGAGATTCCTGGATGAGTTCAAGCACAAGCCTCCATAACAAAGGACTCCCCAAATGTCCAACTTAAGGACTTTAACTAAAAGTGCTAGGTGGGAGACAACCCACCATGGTATGATTGTTCCTTTTTTCATTTAGTTATTATTTGTTTTCTAGTTTTAATTTATTTTATTATATTGAACCTGGAGTTTTGCATCACCTTCATATTAAAACTACATTCTTCATTTTTTAGATTAAAAAAAAAAAAATTTCGCACGCGACGCGGCAGCGTCGCTGACGCGTCCGCGTCACTAGTGCGTTGGGAAGAAAAGAATATGAACAGAGAGTTACGCAGGAGCAGGGCTGGAGGCGTGCCAATGGCACAAATCGTCCAACGCGACTGCGTCACCGACGCGTCCGCGTCGAATGGGAATATTGGCCTCCCACGCGACCGCGTGTTCCACGCGGCCGCGTGACCTGAAAATCGACGTCAACCGGGTACATGGCCGAAAGTTGAGCTGGAGCTGGGCTGGAATTGTGCTGGAAGCCCAAGCCTCACCACGCGAACGTGTGCCCCACGCGTCCGTGTCATATCCCCATGATGGCCCCTCACGCGATCGCGTCAACCACGCGACCGCGTCACCCAGATTTTTGGCAAAAAGAATTTCGAACAGAGAGTTGTGCGACCGCGAGGCTGCACTCGCGCTAATCGCACAAAACAAGCCACGCGATCGCGTGACCCACGCATCCGCATCACCTGACCTTATCGCGCACCACGCGACCGCATCACTCACGCGTCCGCGTCACAAGCGGCGCACAGATTATCCAGATCAGCCAAATTTCTTATCTTTTCTTCTCTAATCCTTATTTTTCTTATTTTTTCTTATTTCTTTCTTCTTCCTTTCTTATCTTCTTTCCCTTCTCATCTCTCTTATTTTTCTTTTTATTTTTGTTTATTTACATACTTTCATTCATTGCATTATTTTTATTGGTATTAGAAATTTATTTGGATCATTATTTCTATATTTTACTTGTGGATTATTAGAGGAATTATTTGACAATTATATATATTTATTTTTAAAGGGTTGCTTGCATGTTCAAATTATTATTTTCATTAGATTATTTAACATGCATGCTATGTGTTTGTGAAAACGCCCGTATGGCATTGTGCACTGCTTTTCAGTATCTTTTATCCTACTACTCTGAATGCTTGCTTTTCATAAACTTCCTTTACTATTGTATTAATTGAAATTAATTGTCAATACAAACATGATGGTTTGTTACGAGTAATGCTTGATCTATGCTACTCATGCCCTTTGCCGGCATGCCAATAAACACCTTGCTATTTGCATATTTAATTGCATGTTTATTTGATTTTTGCATTTAGTTACTGCTTGGTTAAAATAATAAGTTTCTTCTTAAGATCCTTTTTTTTTTTTGAAAATTTTCACTAATTTAAAACCAAAATTTTTGTGTTAAACTTGTTTGAAGTTGTATTTGGAACATGGTTTTTGAGCCAAAGAACACACAACCTGTGAGACTTTGAGCTTATTTACATGGTTACATTATTTAACCATAAATATTTTATTCCTGTGTGTTTCCTTCTTTATGATTGTAATCTGTATTTTGTTCCAGTCTATATGTCCTTTGTTTAGTATATTTACATGCTTGTGTATGATTGAGGCCATATTTGATTATCAACTCACTTACCCCAAATAAGCCTACCTTTTACATCACCTTTGTTAGCCCCTTGAGCTTTTAATCCCCTTCTGTTCTATAACCACATCACTAGCCTTAAGCGGAAAACAAATTAATTATCCCAATTGAATCTTTGGTTAGCTTAAGATAGAGATTGTGTAGCAAATAAGTGTGGGAAAATTTTGGGAACATGGGTTGATAAGGGAATGTAACATGTTTCTAATTTATTTGAATATTGGGAATTTGGGAACCTACTCATTACCCCAAATATTAAGTTTAATAAAAGATCAATGCATATGTGATAAAAATTAAAGAAAATTTGGTACATGAGTATGGGAATTATACAAAAGTGGGAATTATGGTTAGCTAGGCATGAATTTAAAAGTATATAGAGTATATGTATATTAGGTAAGAGCTTAGGTTAATTAAAGATTCAATTTATAAAGCTCACTTAGCCATATATATACCTTTACCCTTACCTTAGCCCCATTACAACCTTGAAAAAGACCTCATGACGTTTGCAATGGTATATTAAATATTGTTGATTGGTTAGATGAAGAACAAGGTTTAGAAAGCATGACTAGAGAAGAGTAAAGTGAATAACCCTATACACTTGAGAGATTAGAGTGATACACACTACCAGTGAGGGTTCAATGCTTGATTCTATGTTCCCTGCTTTCATGAGCTGTCTTCTTACAAGTTTACTTGCTTTTTATTGTATGATTTAAATTAGTGAAATCTGGTTTATGTTTGTCTTGAAGAGCTTATTTACTTTTAACCAAGTAGGTAGAAACATTTTTTGCATGTAGTTGCATTCATATAGATAGGTTGCATTTCATGCATTCTATCATTTCTCTTCATTTCTTTATAGTTTCTCTTGAGCTTAGCATGAGGACATGCTAGTGTTTAAGTGTGGGGAGGTTGATAAACCACTATTTTATGGTTTATCTTGTACTCAATTGAGTAGTTTTTATTAACTCTTTACCTACTTATTCATACTATTTGCATGGTTTTATATTTCCTTCCTAATTATGTGTTTTGATTGAAAATATGCTTCTTTGATCTTATTGAAAATATGCATTGATATGTGTGTTAAGTATTTTCAGATATTATAGGGCAGGAATGACTTGGAGGATGGAAAGGAAGCATGCAAAAGTAGAAGGAATACAAGAAGTTAGAGAAATTGCTAAGCTGTCCAGCCTGACCTCTTTGCACTCAAATGGCTATAACTTTAGCTATAGAGATCCAAATGACGCGGTTTCAATTGCGTTAGAAAGCTAACGTTCGGGGCTTCGATTTGATATATAATATGTTATAGTTTCCCTGATGTTAGGCGACGCGACCGCGTGATTCATGCGGCCGCATTGCAGTGACAAAAATCCAGCGTGGCAAAATTCGAAACCAGCGAATTCTGGACTGTTTCTGACCCAGTTTGCGGCCCAGAAAACACAGATTAGAGGCTATAAAGTGGGGGACTGCATCCATTCATAAGGAGGCTCTCATAATTCACTTCTCATGATTTAGATTAGTTTTGAGAGAGGTTCTCTCCTCTCTCTTAGGATTAGGATTTAGGATTTCTCTTAGTTTTAGGAATGACTCTCAATCCCAGGTTCTTTATTTTTGTTTAATTTATGAACTCTTCCATGTTACATATAATTTTCTTAATTAATGTTATTTGAGGTATTTCAATTTATGATTGCTGTTATTGTTGCTTTACATCTGAAGGTATTTTTATTCCAGTAGATTTACTTTTTCCCTTTTGGTTTTGGTTAAGAAATCAGTAACTCAGGAGTTATCCAACTAAACAGCATAATTGTTAATTGTTATCTTGCCAATTGAATTGAACTTCAATAATTCCAATCTTTTCTTAGGAAATAAATAGGATTCGAAGATCAAACTAATTAGTCTCTTGACTTTCCTTTACTTTAGTAAAGGTTGACTAAGTGAAATTAAGATTCAATTTTCATTATCATTGATAAGGATAACTTGGTCTGGACTTCCAATTTCTCTTACCTTGCCAAGAGTTTAGTTTACAGCTATTTATTTATTTTACTTGTCATTTAAATATATCTGTGCCCATTGCCCAAACTCAACATTCCCCAAAAACACACTTTTTCATAACCAATAATAAGAACATACTTCTCTGCAATTCCTTGAGAAGACGACCCGAGGTTTAAATACTCGGTTATCAATTTTAAAGGGGTTTGTTACTTGTGACAACCAAAATATTTGTACGAAGGGATTTCTGTCGGTTTAGAGACTATATCTACAACGCGACTATTTTTATGAAATTCTTTACTGGCAAAAATCCTAACGTCAACTTTACTGCACCAAATTGCAATTTACATGGAAGAAGCATCTCAATCCCTGCCATTGGAGCAAACAATTTTGAGCTAAAGCCTCAATTAGTTTCTCTGATGCAACAGAACTACAAGTTTCATGGACTTCCATCAGAAGATCATTTTCAATTCTTAACTGAATTCTTGCAGATCTGTGATACTGTTAAGACCAATGGGGTTGACTCCGAGGTCTACAGACTTATACTTTTCCCGTTTGCTGTAAGAGACAGAGCTAGAATATGGTTGGACTCTCAACCTAAGGATAGCTTGAACTCTTGGAATAAGCTGGTCACGGCTTTCTTAGCCAAGTTCTTTCCTCCTCAAAAGCTTAGCAAGCTTAGAGTGGATGTTCAAACCTTCAAACAGAAAAAAGGTGAATTTCTCTATGAAGCTTGGGAGAGATATAAGCAACTGACCAAAAAGTGTCCTTCTGACATGCTTTCAGAATGGACCATCCTGGATATATTCTATGATGGTCTATCTGAATTATCAAAGATGTCATTGGACCATTCTGCAGGTGGATCCATTCACCTAAAGAAAACGCATGCAGAAGCTCAGGAACTCATTGACATGGTTGCAAACAACCAGTTCATGTACACTTCTGAAAGAAATCCTGTGAGTAATAGGACGCCTCAGAGGAAGGGAGTTCTTGAAATTGATGCTCTGAATGCCATATTGGCTCAGAATAAAATATTGACTCAGCAAGTCAATATAATTTCTCAGAGTCTGAATGGATTGCAAGCTGCTTCCAACAGTACTCAAGAGGCATCTTCTGAAGAAGAAGCTTATGATCCTGAGAACCCTGCAATAGCAGAGGTAAATTACATGGGGGAACCCTATGGAAATACCTATAATCCCTCATGGAGAAATCATCCAATTTCTCATGGAAGGATCAACAAAAGCCTCAACAAGGCTTTAATAATGGTGGAAGAAATAGGTTTAGCAATAGCAAGCCTTTTCCATCATCCACTCAGCAACAGACAGAGAATTCTAAGCAAAATCCATCTAGCTTAGCAAATATAGTCTCTGATCTATCTAAGACCACTCTAAGTTTCATGAATGAAACAAAGTCCTCCATCAGAAATTTGGAGGCACAAGTGGGCCAGCTGAGTAAAAGTGTCACTGAAACTCCTCCTAGTACTCTCCCAAGTAATACAGAAGAAAATCCAAAGAGAGAGTGCAAGGTCATTGATTTGACCATCATGGCCGAACCTACAAGGGAGGAGGAAGACGTGAATCCTAGTGAGGAAGACCTCCTGGGACGTTCATTGACCAATAAGGAGTTTCCCTTTGAGGAACCAAAGGAATCTGAGGCTCATCTAGAGACCATAGAGATTCCATTAAACCTTCTTTTACCATTCATGAGCTCTGATGACTATTCATCTTCTGAAGAAGATGAAGACATTTGTCAAGGGCAAGTTGCCCATTATTTAGGAGCAATCATGAAGTTGAATGCCAAGCTATTTGGTAATGAGACTTGGAAGGACGAGCCTCCATTTCTCATTAATAAACTGAATATCTGGGTTCAGCACACTTTACCTCAAAAGAAACAGGATCCTAGTAAATTCCTAATTCCCTGTAACATAGGCACCATGACCTTTGAGAAGGCTCTGTGTGACGAAAAATCAAAAAGAGAATGAAAAACAACATTAAAAGTAGCACACCCTGGAGGAAGAGCATTCTGGCATTTAAACGCCAGAAACAAGCATCAACATGGCGTTAAACGCCAGAAACAGGCTACATTTGGGCATTTAACGCCAAAAATAGGCAGCAGTCTGGCGTTAAAGCCAGTATTGCATACAGAGGGCATTTTGCACGCCTAAATGGTGCAGGGATGAGAAATCCTTGACACCTCAGGATCTGTGGATCCCACAGGATCCCCACCTATCCCACCTCTTCTTCTTTCCTCTTCACACCTTCTCATAACACGCTTCCCCAAATACCCTTCACAAATCACCTCCATCACTCTTCCAAAACCATCCTACAAACCACCTACACCCACCCACTCAAATTCAAACCATCACTCTCTCCTTTTCACACATCATAACCACCTAAACCCCCTTGGCCGAACTACATATCCCCCTCCATCTCCTCTTTTTTCTTCTTCCTCTACTACTTTCTTTCTTCTTTTGCTCGAGGACGAGCAAAACTTTTAAGTTTGGTGTGGTAAAAGCATTACTTTTTATTTTTCCATAACCATCAATGGAACCTAAGGCCAGAGAAATCTCAAGAAAGAGGAAAGGGAAGGCAAAAGCTTCCACCTCTGAGTCATGGAAGATGGAGAGATTCATCTCAAAAGCTCATCACAAAAAGGATAGAGCAAACAAGAGAGCCCACTTATAGACCTCAACAAGAGCATGAGGAAATTCCTCACCATGAAATCCCTGAGATGCCTCAAGGGATGCACTTCCCTCCACAAAACTATTGGGAGCAAATCAACACTTCCCTAGGAGAATTAAGCTCCAACATGGGACAACTAAGAATGGAGCACCAAGAGCACTCCATCATCCTCCATGAGATTAGAGAAGATCAAAGAGCTATGAGGGAGGAGCAACAAAGACAAGGAAGAGACATAGAGGAGCTCAAGAGCACCATTGGTTCTTCAAGAAGAGGAAGATGCCACCCTCACTAAGGTGGACCCGTTCCTTAATCTTCTTGTTCTTATTTTCCTGTTTTTTGGTTTTTGAGCCCTATGTTTTATTTATGTTTGTGTCTTTACTATATGATCATTAGTGTTTAAGTGTCTATGTCTTAAAGCTATGAATGTCATATGAATCCATCACCTCTCTTAAAAGAAAACTGTTCTAAAAACAAAAGAACAAGAAGTACATGGTTTCGAATTCATCCTTGAAACTAGTTTAATTATTTTGATGTGGTGACAATACTTTTTGTTTTCTGAATGAATGCTTGAACAGTGCATATGTCTTTTGATATTGTGGTTTATGAATGTTAAATATGTTGGCTCTTGAAAGAATGATGAAAAGGAGAAATGTTATTGATAATCTGAAAAATCATAAAATTGATTCTTGAAGCAAGAAAAAGTAGTGAATACAAAAGCTTGCAAAAAAAAGAGAAAAAAGAAAAATGGCAAAAAAAAAAGAGAAAGAGAAAGAAAAAGCAAGCAGAAAAAGCCAAAAGCTCTTTAAACCAAAAGGCAAGAGCAAAAAGCCAATAGCCCTTAAAACCAAAAGGCAAGGGTAATAAAAAGGATCCAAGGCTTTGAGCATCAGTGGATAGGAGGGCCTAAAGGAATAAAATCCTGGCCTAAGCGGCTAAAACAAGCTATCCCTAACCATGTGCTTGTGGCGTGAAGGTGTCAAGTGAAAACTTGAGATTGAGCGGTTAAAGTCAAGGTCCAAAGCAAAAAAAAAAAAGAGTGTGCTTAAGAACTCTGGACACCTCTAATTGGGGATTTTAGCAAAGCTGAGTCACAATCTGAAAAGGTTCACCCAGTTATGTGTCTGTGGCATGTATGTATCCGGTGGTAATACTGGAAAACAGAGTGCTTAGGGCCACGACCAAGACTCATAAAGTAGCTGTGTTCAAGAATCAACATACTGAACTAGGAGAATCAATAACACTATCTAAAATCTAAGTTCCTATAGATGCCAATCATTCTGAACTTCAATGGATGAAGTGGGATGCTAAAACTATTCAAGAGGCAAAAAGCTACTAGTCCCGCTCATCTGATTGGAGCTAAGTTTCATTGATATTTTAGAATTTATAGTATATTCTCTTCTTTTTATCCTATTTGATTTTCAGTTGCTTGGGGACAAGCAAAAATTTAAGTTTGGTGTTGTGATGAGCGGATAATTTATACGCTTTTTGGCAATTTTTTTACATAGTTTTTAGTATGATTTAGTTAGTTTTTAGCATATTTTTATTAGTTTTTAAATAAAATTCACATTTCTGGACTTTACTATGAGTTTGTGTGTTTTTCTGTAATTTCAGGTAATTTCTAGCTGAAATTGAGGGAATTGAGCAAAAATCAGATTCAGAGGTTGAAGAAGGACTGCTGATGCTGTTGGATTCTGACCTCTCTGCACTCAAAGTGGATTTTCTGGAGCTACAGAAGTCTAAATGGTGTGATCTCAATTGCGTTGGAAAGTAGACATCTAGGGCTTTCCAGAAATATATAATAGTCCATACTTTGTTTGAGTTTAGACAACGCAAACTGGCGTTTAACGCCAGCTCTCTGCCCTATTCTGGAGTTAAACGCCAAAAACAGGTTGCAAAGTAGAGTTAAACGCTAGAAACAAGTTACAAACTGGTGTTTAACTCCAAGAAAGACCTCTGCACGTGAAAGCTTCAATGTTCAGCCCAAGCACACACCAAGTGGGCCCGGAAGTGAATTTCTGCATCATTTACTCATTTCTGTAAACCCTAGTAACTAGTTTAGTATAAATAGGACTTTTTACTATTGTATTTACATCTTTTGATCATGTTTTGATGATTGAACCCTCTTTGGGAGGCTGGCCATTCGGCCATGCCTGGACCTTGTTCTTATGTATTTTCAACGGTAGAGTTTCTACACATCATAGATTAAGGTATGGAGCTCTGCTGTTCCTCATGAATTAATGCAAAGTACTACTGTTTTTCTATTCAACTCAAGCCTATTTCTTCTCTAAGATATCCATTCGCACACAAGAACATGATGAATGTGATGATTATGTGACGCTCATCATCATTCTCACTTATGAACGCGTGCCTGACAAACACTTCTGTTCTACATGCAAACAAGCTTGAATGTGTATCTCTTAGCCTTCTGATCGTGAGATTAGAGTCTTCGTGGTATAGGCTAGAACTATTGGTGGCCATTCTTGAGATCCGAAAAGTCTAAACCTTGTCTGTGGTATTCCGAGTAGGATCCGGAAAGGGATGGCTGTGACGAGCTTCAAACTCGCGAGTGCTGGGCGTAGTGACAGACGCAAAAGGATTACTGAATCCTATTCCAGTATGATCGAGAACCGACAGATGAATAGCCGTGCGGTGACAGCGCATCTTGAACCATTTTCACTGAGAGGATGGGAAGTAGCCATTGACAACGGTGATGCCCTATACAAAGCTTGGCATAGAAAGGAGTGGGAATGATTGGATGAAGACAGCAGGAAAGCAGAGGTTCAGGAGAAACGAAAGCATCTCTATATGCTTATCTGAAATTCTCACCAATGAATTACATAAGTATCTCTATCTTTATTTTAAGTTTTATTTATATTTTCATTATTAAAACTCTATAACCATTTGAATCCGCCTGACTGAGATTTAAAAGGTGACCATAGCTTGCTTCAAGTCGACAATCTCCGTGGGATCGACCCTTACTCACGTAAGGTTTATTACTTGGACGACCCAGTGCACTTGCTGGTTAGTTGTGCGAAGTTGTGACAAAGTGTGTGAATTACGTTCCGAGCACCAATTTGTTGGCGCCGTTGTTAAGGATCACAATTTCGTGCACCAACCCTTCAAGGCAGCAATTGGAGAGGGGGTAACAACAGTGGTAGTTAGAGACAGCATGGGAAGGATGATAACAGGAACAACCAATAGGATAACTACGAATTCCAGTCTAGCTACAGAAAGTATGGAAATTAGAAATGCTATCATTTTAATCAATAACTTTGGGATGAAAAAAATACTGATAGAATCCGACAATCTACCTGTGGTGCAAGCGCTAAAAGCAGGGAATAGAATTGCTGAAATTGAACCAATACTTAAGATATCCAAGCATTGAAGGGGGAAGATGATAGAATTGACTTCATATGGACTCCGAGAGAAGGGAATCAGGTAGCTTATAAAGTTGCTTTAATGGAGTTAATGAGCAAATTGGGAATAATTTGGAGCATAAGGCCTCCACCAGAAATCATATGTGTTATATATGGGATGCGGGTAGGATAGGATATGGTAGGATACACCCTAAATCCGTATCCTACCTAACTTCATACCTGAACCAATCTCTACCCTACCCGCAGTGGGTCGGGTAGCCTATCCTACCCGAACGGATTGGGCCGAATTGGATACTCATGGATAGGGTATGTATTGCCAACCCTAAGCTAAGGAGAGGCCTGTATAAGATTAAGCTTAGGCAACTAAAAGTAGCAACAGGTAATGCTATCAGCCAGCAGCAGAGACACGACCTAGCCAGAGAAGCTCAGATGGCCAGAATCCATGGTGGGAGACACGATCATATCGAACTAGGTATCTCAGCTACCGTTCCAAATTGGGAGAGAGTAGCGAAAGATACCTGGTGAATCTGGGCGTTGCCTCGTCGCCGTTAGCCTTCTGATGGAGATGGTCAGCCATGGGCGTCGACATCCGATTCTGAGTGCAGCCATGGCAGGGGCAGAAATGAGTGTTTGGCTGCAGGAAGATATCCAGAGTAGAGCCAAGTGCGTAACAAGGTTCGGACTTTGACTGCAGAACCATTGAAGTCAGCGGTGATATAGGTGTTGCGGTGTTGCTGGCGGCGTTGGCGTAGCAGGTCGTCTGTGAGTAAGGAGCTGATTCCATCTAGGAGGAGACTAGGCATGAAGCTGTCGCTGATAAGGGAAGAAGGAAGGGAGAGTCGGGCATCCATGGAGATTAGTCTTCCAAATCGGCAGCAGTGAGGAATAAGAGTCCGGTTTGCTTCAGTTGAGTGGGTTGGGATGGTCCACATTCCTGGATGGGTCGAGTCTTTGTAGAACTAAGCCCATGACAAAAAAAAAGCATTAGAATAGAAATAAAAAATACTATTTTAAGAACAATTGTTAGTTTATTAATTGTAATTAGGATTTTTTTTTTCTTTTCACAATTTTGAGGGTAAGGTTGTCGTTAAGAAAAAAAATAATATAATGAATAAAAATAGACCCAGTCCCTTGATGGAATGTATTAGCTGTATTACTTTTGGATTATTTATTGTTAGCTTTGCTGAATTTTATATAAATCCTTACCCAAAATCTTTCTAAGAAAAAGCTCAAATAAAAATACAACCATTGTACACGTATTGACCTTAAAGCAACTGCAATATCAAACACAGTCAATATAATGAAACATAATCAACACTTAATCATTTGATTGAAATTGTTGCATCCTTCTAATGCAACATTATTCACAACCCAATAATGGCGGAAAGAATAAATTGTGACAAATGTATTTACATTTTTTTTCTTCTTGAATAGAAGAATATCTGATTGTTCTTCATCAGTCCCTGGCTTTACCCCAATTCTTTATCATCTCTAGAAGAATCTCATTCCATGTATCAATAGGACCAGGCAAACACCAATGAACACAATCATTTTGAACACGTTTGGGAACCCCATTAGCAAATGGAAAAGGGACCATATAAGCTCCTGGATGGCCATCTGCTCTCAACAATGATAACTTGGTCACATCCATTGCCTCTATCCTAAACCCTCCAAATTCTTTGCCTTTTTCCTTGGCAATTTCCACTTCTTGCATATCAATCTTTCTAATGGCAGCATTCATTCCTCTAAACTTCTTCCTTCCAAGCTTCATGTAAGGCCTCCTTCTTGCACAAGTACCTCCTTTATCCCAACCACCTTCCTCAAAATGAGAAGGAGAATATGTTCTCACAATTACATCCACTTTATCCCCCTTTGATGCTTTTCTCTCTATTATGGTATTAATAGCGAGCCTCAAAGCCTTTCTTATTGGGCCATACATGTCCATTTTTGTTGTGCAATTAGGATGTTGAAAATTTAGACAACCCACAATTGAACCACCCTCATAGTAAATTGAAGGAATATCAAACCAATGACCTAATGAAAGAACAATCAAATCCATTTTATCTAAATGCTCCGCCCACTTCTCATTAACACGGTCCAAATGCATTTTGTTATGGTAATTGGGCTCAGTTATCACTCTTTGCACACCTTCCACAAGAAATGGGGACCAATAGAAGGAAAAATGTACATTATGGGAAGGAAAGTGCCATTTGTTGAAAGCAATAGGGTTAGGAATTGAGGCAGTGGATAGCATGCAAATAAGAGAGTCAAATTGGTTCCTAGAAACTGAGTCTCCAATAAAAGCTATGTGCTTGTTGGAAACATGTTGGAGAAAAGTGTTTGGTCCAAACTTTGGAAGACTGCATTTATTTGGTTTCCATCTCCAATAGAGATATTCTGAGTCAGGCCTTCCATTGGCTTTGCAATTTCGGTTCTCTTTGATCAAAGGACATGAGGTGCTATTATACATAGGACCTTTTCTATAAGGGACCCATTTTCCATTCGTGTAGTCACATGATCGGATCTTATAAGCAGTTGCCATTTCTACAACAAAGGAACAATTAATAATTAGTCACTCAATTATAGATAGACCCGAACCGGCCGGCCAAACTGAAAATCGTTTGACTATGCCGTTCGATTGATAAGCCAATTGATTATGAACAGTCGTTCGAAAACTAGCTAAATTTTAATGGACTGTTCAAATTTATGACAAAAATTACTTTTTTATATATAATACATTATTTTTATTTTTAATATTATACCATAATATATTTAATGATACGAAAAATTATTAATATTTTTATTTTTTAGAAGTTATTAAGAATCATTCTGGTTTTATTGCCCAACAGTAAGGTAAAGTTTGGTTGTTCTCCCTAGAATCAAGTATGGATTTTAGAATTGATTAAGAAAAACTTTTTATTTTTATTTTAAAAGCTTCTTGTCGAAATTACTTTTAGAGGAACTGCTAATACAAATCGTGTTATTTCCAAATCAGTTCTAACTTCTAACTAAATCAATTTTGCATAATATATATAATTAATTCTATCTAAAAGCCACCTATGTATATATAACTAAAGTATAATTAAACATACAAAAAAAAAAAACTTTAAGAGGAACTGTTAATACAAATCGTGTTATTTCCAAATCAGTTCTAACTTCTAACTAAATCAAATTTGCATAATATATATAATTAGTTCTACCTAAAAGCGACCTATATATATATATATATAATTAAAGTATAACTAAACATACAAAAAAAATTGTTGAAAAGTAGCTAGAGAAAGCATACCAATAAATTAAGGCAATATATTTAGTCTTAAAAATAAGATATTCAAAAAACTTGTATGTGCTTGTAGAATATATAAGATTTAATTTTTGCTTTGTTAGTTCTATCCAGTCATTAATATATTTTAACATCTCAAATTTATTAGAAACTAGCGACTTACCAGGCTGTTAAGTCTTTGTCTATTATTTTTTTATGTTCTTATTTACCTAATTATAGAATTGATAATCAATAATCTGAAAAGAAAAAAGACAGATAATAAATTATTAAAAGAAGCTTCCATAAAACCATCTTATATTGACCATGCAAACAATAAATAATTTTTAATAAATACAGTGAAAAAGTTTCATCACACTATCATGTATAGAAAAGTTAAAAATTAAACTGTTCAAATAAGGCATATATAACATCTTGCTCCTAAGAAGCACAATATATATATATATATATGAGCAGTGTTAGGGCAGCAAATTTTATAATTTGTAGTTATTAATTAATTATTAATAGTATTTTTAATAGTGTAAAATTATTCATTTTTTTATACTGATTAAATGCTAGCGAAATTTTAATAAAAGTGCTAGCCCCTTATATCCTAAAAATATGCATGCATGCACATGTACCTGTAATAGTGGTAATAAGAGGAGGAGGAGGAGGAGGAGTAGGAGAAGAAGAAGATGGTGGCAGTAGCGGTGGTGGTGCTGACGGAGGAGGAAAAGAAAGAGGTGGTGAAAAAGTAGAAAGAGAATGAGAAAGAGGAGGAGACAATGGATATAGCGGAGGAGAAAGAGGCGGCGGTGGCAATAGAAGAGGAGGAGGAGGAAGAAAAGGAGACAATGGATATAGTGGAGGAGAAGGAGGAGGCGGTGGCGGCAGTAAAAGGGGAGGGGAGGCAATAGCACTAGAAATTGAATAGTGAAGAGGATGATGAGTTTGTGGAGATGGTGTAAAGTATAGATAAAAGCAAAGGAAAACCATCGGAAAAAGAGACATGGGTGATGTAACCACATAGAGAGTGCATGGAATAACTCTCTTTGTGAGGAACATCGATGAATAATGATAATTCAAAGAAGGGTTTATGCTTCTCATTTTCTTCACTACTACTCACTCCTAGTTTCTTTCAGCTAATAAGAAGATTCAAGAGATATATGTCGGCAGTTAAGAAGAGAGAAAGACACAAATTCATTGCTGGGTTATCCATCTCAGCCTTAAACTTATTTGCAAACACATGGTATAGGAATCTCCATCATCTCGCTCTCTATTGTTTCTTGTCTTTTGGTCAAAACTACAACCATGGGTTTCTATCATATATTGATTATATTTTGAGTGA
>NC_029789.2:26558127-26560905 GCF_000816755.2 Arachis ipaensis
ATTAAAAAGTACAAAATAAAAAAATTTAGATTCTTTTAGCTTGATTTTTATTGTCTTTTAAATATGTTTTTTATATTTTGCTGTTTTTATTATATATTGCCCGAAGAATTTATTTATTTATTATTTTTTACGAGCCCAAAAAAACTGTTTTTCACTTGCCTACACATTACATACCCTCAAAGTAAACGTGCATGTATCTCCTCAACTCATTAAAGTGCATGGTGTCGTATTAAGCATATATTACAAAAATACAACTTCCCATACTGTAAAATTTGATGTTATTTTCATACAAAAGAATAATTTTAGATAACTGTAATATAATTTATAATAAAAGTTAAATATGAAAGAAAGAAACATTTATTAATTTTGAAGTAATAATATTAAGAGAAAATTCTACTCCCCTCCTTTGTGAGATGCTAAAACGACACTTTTCTCTTCTCTATTTTATAAATGTATATTTTCTTTTCTTCTAACTTTTAAAAAACCTCATCTTTAATCCATTTTAAAATAAAATTTTTGCTAATAGATATTTTTTTAAAAAATAATTTATTTTTTCTTAAAAAATGAATAAAGTTAACATTAATTAACACAAAGTTTAAAATGGATTAAAGAAGATACTTTTTAAAAGTTAGAAGGGAGGAGAATGTATATTTGTAAAAGAGAAGTGTTAGGACCAGTAACTTTTCTGATTTGTAACTATCAAGTAACCATCAATAATGTTTTTAATGGTGTAGAATTACTCACTTTTTTTTTTTGCTGATTACACATCCTGGTCAAAATTTAATAAAGTTACTAACCCTCTAAACTTTTTCTTTATAAAATAGAGAAAAAAGTAGTATTATTTTAGCATCTCGTAGAAGATAGTTCTAATATTAAAAAAATACTAAAAGACCATTAAAATTTATTATTGTTGACAATCACTTAATCATTAATATTTACGAATATGAAATAAAATATGTGGTTAAATTACTAATTAATGACTAAATAATAATAAAAAATAATAAATTTTAATAATTCTCTAATATTTTTCATAATATTTTTTATAGTTCGACCGGATATATATTGACCCGTTACATACGGTGTTAATTCTTTTCCTACACAAACTCAAATTAATACGAGACTTTATTTAGGGGAAGAATCATTGAATCGAAGCCTATTAGTAATTAAAGTAGAGTTTGTTTTGAGGTAACGAGACAGAGATTGAAAGACTGAGATTTAGTATTATGTTTGTTGGTTCAGAGATTGATACTAAAATTTTTGTTTTTGTCTCTAAAATTTCAATATTTTAGTACCTCCAAAAAGTAGGGACACAGAGGACTAAAATTTTTAGAGATGGAGACTGAAACTTTAATAACATTTTATACCTAAAATACCTCTATTTTAATTAATTAATTCTAATTTTACCCTTTGTGCAAATTAAACTAGAATTTCATTCTTGTTTCAATTTTTGTCTCTCACTTTGCACCAAATAGAATGCGAAAATTTATTTCAATCTCTGTCTCTTAGTCTATGTCTCTTCGTCTCTATTTCTTCACCAAACGTTACCTAAAAGATTTAACGAGAGGATTAATACTCTTACATGATTAATGTTAAATATACAATCAAATTTAGGGTTGACAATAGATAGGATAAGATAGGATAAAGTTTAAGTTTTATCTTAATTTTATCTTCAAGTTGATTTTTTTTTTTAAATTCTACCCTGTCCTATTTGCGGATTAAGAATCTCTCAATCCTAACCCTACTAACACCCTAAGGTTTTAAATCCTACTCTATCCTACTCTACTCACAGAAAATTAAAAATTTTCAAGCAAATATAAAATTCAATCATTTTAAATTTCATACATATTAATAAAAAAATTGAGTGAACCTAATTTAAAAAATTTAAAAAAATCTCAAATAAAATTGAGTGCCCTAATTATACATCACTTTAATAAGTTATACAAGCTCTCCAACATCTATTTTCTTTACTACAAATATAATTTTTACATAAATATAATATTAGGGATGCGGATAGGATATGATATATCCTAAACTCTCGCACTGCTCTCTACCTTATCTGTAGTGGGTCGGATAGGCTACCCTACTCGAATGGATTAGTCCGGATTAGGTACCCGCAGTAGGGTATGTTTTGCCAACCCTATGCCAGTCCTAATCATATCGCTAAAAGCACTGCTCTCTATCCTACCCGCAGTAGGTTGAGTAGGCTACCCTATCTGAATAGATTGGTCCAGATTGAATATCTGCGGATAAGGTATATTTTGCCTGCCCTAATTAAATTGCCAAAAGCATCGCTCTCTACCTATCTGCAGCGAGTTGAATAGGCTATCTTATCCGAATAAATTGATTCTACCCGAATAAATTGATTCGAATTGGATACGCGCAGATAGTATAAAAAATGTTTTGCCAGCCATATTTCAAAAGCATATATAATAAAAAATTTTCATAGTTATAAGTTATAACTTGGTTTGGTGGGGTCGGTTGAACTGTAAACCCAATTATCTAGTTTTTAATTAAAATTAGATTATTATAATAAGTGTTAATCTGATACAAAAATAAAACTAAAAAAATACCTATTATGATAATAAAAAAACAAAATTTTATATAAATAATATTTATTATAATCGGATCAACTTGTTCAATGTATGACTTATTTGTTGAGCCAATAATCTAGTGGTTGCTGGATGAAATATTTTATTTATTAATCATAATTTTGAAAACTAAATTGAGAAATTAAAAATTTAAAGATTTAATCAGATTAAATCGGATATAATAAATAAT
>NC_029789.2:26561160-26562060 GCF_000816755.2 Arachis ipaensis
TTTTAGGGTTAAGTTATAGTTGAAACCAAGTTTCTTTTACCCAATGTTATTCCCCTAGCTGTCTTTAATCCAATCGCATCCCCCCACGCCCCACTCATCATCAACCATTAAATTATTTGTTGCACACAATGACGACAAAATAAAAATCACTCTCTTCGTTTGTACAGTAGCCACAGAAGATACAAGTGTGTGATAAGGGTATGTATAATTTCTTCCTCTCATTCTACATTCCCAATCACCTTCTCACATTTCATCACATGCATCGTTTGTAACTATGTATCTGTTATTTGTTTTTTTTTTAGACATTCTATTTTATCTTATTTATCATTTTCTATTCTCTCTTCTTCTTTCTTTCTTTGAGCCCAGGGTTTGCAATACTCTTCTAACACTTGTCCTCAAGTCCTCGTGTGAATGAGTGAGGGTTGTTTTCAATAATGAGTTAGGCCAAATGGGTTTTCGTTTTTTTTATCAAATATATTGGACAATTTGTAATTTTAGGCATTACATCACGAATATATTTTTATTACACATTCACATATCTAATACTAAATTGTTTTACTACTTGATTTGTGCTAAATTTTAAACTCAGATGCAATATATTAAGAGACAGAAAATTATGCCATTTCAACTAAGCCTTAATTGTAATTTTCGTTTTAGCTTTGGAAAACGTCATAAAATCGGTCTTGCCCATTTGTTAAATCCATTTAGCAGAAAAAACAAAGAACAAAACAAAAATAAGTTAGACATAACAAGAGGTTGAGGCCTTAATCCAATGGCAATTCAGTTGCAGCAGAGATTGATGTCTCTTAATATATTATATTCAGAATCAAATTAAGTAATGAATAAATAGAACTCTTAGATGTGTATGTGCGTGTAGTGTAAATGAGTTTGTGATATCTA
>NC_029789.2:26562212-26578746 GCF_000816755.2 Arachis ipaensis
GTAATTTAAATTTTAAAAATTAGATTTTTAATTAATGAAATATAATCAGATTTTTTTTCAGCTTTTTCAACACTTACCTAATTCTAGTCTCTCTCAGCATCGTGCTTCTTCTTCTTTTCTCTCAGCGCCGGCGTCGCCTCTTCCTCCCTCATGTCGCCGTCCTCTTTCGCACCGCTCTCTCGCCCTCATATCGTTACCCTCCTTAATCGCACCTCAGTGGGTGCGTCCTCTCTCATGTCGCCCTCCATCACGCCATCGTGGCACCAGCCATCGTTCGCGCAGCCCCGTCGTCGTTGAAGCCCGCCGCCCCCACTGCCGCCGCATCATCGTGCCGCTCCTTCATCATAGGCACACTCGTCACCCTATGCTGCCTGACGGCCTACCCCTTGCTCCTCCCGACGGATGCCACCAACACAGTAACCTCCTCTCTGCAGTGCTGTTTCAATTTTTATGTTTCTCGTGTCATTAATTTTTCAAGTTTGAATGAAGGTGTGTTAGATATTTTGTATTCTTTTGATGTTTTGGAGTTTTTTTCATGAAGTTTGATGTTTAATTTACTCATATTGATTTGTTTTATGGATGGCAAAAAATACCAACGGGTCGAACTGAGTCCAAGTTGGGTCTAAACTCAACATATATAAACAACTTCAGTGAGCCAAATCAGCTCATAACATCACAAAAACACTAACCTAGTTGCTGAAGTGAGTTGAGAGAAGAAAGGGAATTTACTATTCACATCCATCTTAAATCGATCACAACTCGAGCTATGATGCTTCAATTCACGTCCCGTTTGTGGTTACGCGAAGCTCTCGCTGAGTCCGTCAGTTCTAATTAGGATTTGCTGATAAGATTTTAAATTTCACACTCCATTCTTTAACCCTAAGAATTTCAAAAATTTAGGTTTAGGTTTTGAATAATTTTTGTGATTTTGGTTGTTTAGGTGCCATGAAATAGTGGGTTATTGTTGGTTTGTACCTCAAACACCATTGAAAAAGGTAAGGTTCATCTTTACCCTTGTGGATTTGTGAATTTGGTGAACTTTAGATATTAATTATGGTAATAATGATATGTATAGCTTGAAATTGTAATTATTGGAGTTGATTTGGAGCATTGGAATTGAGATTGGTGGATTATTTTTTATTGAAAACTTGTTGGAATCAAATTTGGTAATTTGGTGCATATTGGGAATCGGCCAAGGTATGGTTTCAGTTTCCTCTATATAATGTGTAATGTTTTGTGAACCTTAGACTAGTAGACCTTAGGATATAATTGAATTGGTTGTTGATAATTGTTGAATTGATGGTATGTGATGATGATTTTGATGATTTTGGTGATTTCGATGAATTATGATGTTGATTATTGATGTTGAAATATGATTATGGTGGAGAGCTAATATGATGATGATAGATGATAAATGATGATTGTATGTATGGAGTAATATTCATGGATGATATTTGTTCATACCATGGCCCAACACTATGGTTCGGGCCAAAACACACTAAAAGGCCCGATCCAAAGATTGGCCTTCGCTTCCCACCGACCTCCTCGAAAGAGGTCGGATCCAACACAGACTCCTTCCCTAAGAAGTCGGGCTTGAAGGATAGCTGTCAAATAACACTTATTCAAATAAGTAACTGCCCCTAAAATCTCTCAACCCACTTCTAGGAGCCATATCCCAACTACCCGAAGATAAAGGGACGGTTATCCATCTTAAAAGGTGGAACTACTCCAACAGTGGTTATTGGTTCACCACTATAAATACACTGACATCTCTCAGGTATCTCTAAGTTCCAATACTTTCTAAACCTGCTTACCCCCTTGCTGACTTAAGCATCGGAGTGTCTTTGCAGGTACCACCCCCCATTCTTTCATACACACAAGTCGGACGGCAGCTCCCGGACGTAAACCAAGTCGGAGACCACCTCCTCTTAACGCTTGGGCCAATCTGACAAGCCCAATCCACTAGCTTCAGGTTACCCACGTAACATTGGCATCGTTGCCGGGGACCTGGAGTTCGACCAATGATGGCGGATGATTTGAACGAGGATGGAAACACAGCATCTGATTCTGAGCAAGAAAATCAGGACGCTGGTAACAACGACAGAGCTATAGTCACTCACCAAGGGGTGACTAACCAGCACAGAGAAGGCACCTCAGGGGTAAAGGACCCAAAAGAAAACTCCTCTGAGGGACACGAATCAGGAAAAGAAGGACAACCCCATGCAACCGATCTAATGGGATTGTTCCACGGCCACCAGGGGCGGCTGGAGTAGCTGGAGCAGGAGTTGAAACAATAGCGAGAGGCGGAGAGAAGCCTGAGGAGGGAGGTCGAGCGAAGAAAAGAGCTTGAAGAAAAGCTCTCAAGATTAGAATCCACTCTCCAAGGATGGAACCCTCGCAGTGACCGAGAAGATTCTCCCTTGTGAGGGGAAGAACCGTTCTGTGAAGACATAATGAGGGCAAAAGTTCCAAGAAACTTCAAAAGCCCCGATATGGACCTATATGACGGGACTACTGACCCAAAGCATCACTTGAGTAATTTTAAAAGTCGGATGTACCTAGCCGACGCTTCTGATGCCACTCGCTGCAAAACCTTCCCGACGACCTTAACAAAAGCAGCGATGAAATGGTTTGATAGCCTCCCCCCAAGGTCGGTCACCAGTTTCGATGACTTCTCGTGTAAGTTCCTTATGCAATTTTCAATACAGAAGGATAAAGTAAAACACGCACAGAGTCTTCTGGGAGTAAAATAGGAGGTCGGAGAACCTTTGAGAGACTACATGGAAAGGTTCAATAAAGCGTATTTAGAAATTCAAGACCTGCCCACAGAGGCAGTAATCATGGGCCTAGTAAATGGACTGCGAGAAGGCCCATTCTCCCAGTCCATCTCAAAAAAGTATCCGACTTCTTTGAGTGATGTATAAGAATGAGAGGAGAAGTACATCAACATGGAGGAAAACGCCAGGCTTTGAGAACCAACTTGGCAGCTTGGGCACTCTCACTCATCAAAAGAGAAAGAGAGATAGCCCAAGAAAAAAGAAGAAGTTGGCTTTGAAAGGCCTAGAAAATACCACTCCTATACTCCTCTACGAGTTTACCTAGTGGATGTCTACAGGAAAATTTTCCATACTGAAAGGCTACCTCCCCCTAGACCCATCAAAAACAAAAAAGGGAGAAGTCGTGGCGAGTACTGTGAGTACCATAAGCTATATGGTCACTCAACAAAACGAATGTTACGACTTGAAAAATGTGATAGAAAAGCTGGCCAGAGAAGGTCGGCTTGATAGATATCTCATAAAAAGGTCGGATCATCATGGTAAGAGAAAGCGAGATGAGGTGGATAGAAGAGACCTACCACCGCAGACCCCAGAAAGACACATACATATGATCTCAGGAGGGTTTTCCGGAGGAGGTCTCACCAAGTCATCTTGCAAAAGGCACTTGAAGGAAATCTACCAGGTCGGGGGCGAAGCTCCCGACCTTCCAACAATCTCTTTTACTAAGGAAGATGGGCAAAGCATAGTTCCCGGACATGATGATCCGATAGTGATCACTATGATCCTTGCCAACGCCCATCTACACAGAACCCTGGTGGATCAGGGGAGCTCGGCCGACATCCTGTTCAAACCAGCATCTGATAAGCTAGGATTGGACGAAAAAGAGCTAAGAGCTTACCCTGATACCTTATACGGGTTGGAAGACACACCGATAAAGCCACTAGGATTGATACCTCTACACACAACTTTTGGAAAGGGGATGAAATCCAAAACTCTAAGTATCGACTTCATAGTCGTCGATGTGGGTTCAGCCTACAATGCTTTAATAGGCAGAACAACCCTAAATTGGCTTGCAGCGGTGGTATCTACCCCCCACCTTTGCATGAAGTTCCCAACACCAGAGGAAATTACAACCATCAGGGGAGATCAAAAGTTGGCAAGAAAGTACTACAATGAAAGCCTAAACCTGAGAGGAAAAGGCAAGAAGGTTCACACCATTGAGCTCGGAGGAGTTCGAGCTAAAGAAGAATTACGACCACAGCCCGGGAAAAGGACCGAAGAGGTACAGATAGGGAAGAAGGAAGGAAAGAATACTAACATAGGAGCCAGCCTGAGAGAAGGGTTGAAGCAGAGCCTTATAAAGCTCCTACAAGAAAATTCCGACCTCTTCGCCTGGAAAGCCTCTGATATGCCAGGGATAGATCCCGAGCTCATGTCACATAAACTGTCAGTGTACCCCGGATCGCGACCTGTTCAGCAAAGAAGATGGAAGCTCGGACTTGAATGGGCCCAAGTGGTGGAAGAGCAAGTACAAGCCCTCCTAGAGGTCAGCTTCATCAAAGAGGTCAAATATCCGGCTTGGCTGACAAATGTAGTGCTAGTCAAGAAACAGAACGGCAAGTGGAGGATGTGCGTCGATTACACTGACTTGAACAAAGCGTGTCCAAAAGACCCATATCTACTTCCAAATATTGATACCTTAGTAGACTCCAGCTCGGGGTATCAATACTTGTCGTTCATGGATGCATACTCGGGATATAACCAAATTTCGATGTACAAGTCGGATCAAGAAAAAACATCTTTCATCATGCCTAAAGCAAATTATTGCTATGTGGTTATGCCTTTTGGGCTAAAAAATGCAGGAGCCACATATCAAAGGCTGATGAATAAGGTGTTCGCACCTCACCTTGGGAATCTAATGGAAGTATACGTGGATGACATGTTAGTAAAAACCAAGGATGAGGCCGACCTCCTGACCAACCTCTCGCAAGTTTTCAGCACCATTAGGAAGCACGGGATGAGATCGAATCCCGCAAAGTGCACCTTCGCGGTGGAGGTTGGAAAATTTTTGGGATTCATGCTAACATAAAGGGGGATTGAAGCGAACCTCAACAATTGTAGAGCAGTCCTAGAAATGAAAAGCCCGACTTGCTTAAGGGAGGTCCAGCAACTAAATGGCCGACTTGCAGCTCTCTCTAGGTTCTTGGCAGGATCAGCATTAAGATCCCTACCACTTTTTTTCCTACTTAGAAAAGGATGCCAGTTTGAATGGACTCCTAAATGCGAAGAAACATTCCAGAAGTTCAAAAGGTTTCCAAGCCAACCTCCGATTCTTACCCGACCACAAGTTGGGGAGGAACTCGTCCTGTACTTGTCGGTAGCCGACAAAGTTGTAGCATCAGCTCTAATACAGGAAGATAAGGTCGGGCAGTATCCTGTGTACTTCACCAGTAAGGTTCTACAAGGCCTCAAATTAAAGTACCAAAAACATGAGAAGTTTGCGTATGCCTTAATAGTAGTCTCTCGAAGGCTACGACCTTATTTTCAAACTCACACAATAAAAGTCTGAACGAACCAGTCCATGAAGCAAATACTTCAAAAAAGAGACATTGCAGGCAGAATGGTTCAATGGACTACAGAGCTATCCGAGTTCGACCTCAGGTATGAAATCCAGACGGCAATAAAAGCTCAATGTCTCATCGACTTTGTAGCAGAATATGCGAGAGACCAAGAGGAAACCACCACGGCATGGGAGCTATACGTGGATGGATCCTCTAACAAAGTTGGAAGCGGTGCAGGCATAATATTGGTCAACCAAAAGGGAACTCAAATAGAAGTCTCCCTCAAATTCGAGTTCCCTGCTTCTAACAATCAGGCAGAATATGAAGCCTTGATTGTAGGGCTAAAACTGGTAGAGGAAGTCGGCCGACCAAAGTAGTCATGTTCAGCGACTCCCAGGTGGTGACCTCCCAGATCAATGGAGAGTACCAGGCTAAAGATCTCAATATGAAAAGGTACTTGGACAAAACCTTGGAACATCTTGGGCGGTTCTCAGAAACCGAGGTAAAACACATAACTCGGGATCTTAACAGCAGAGCAGACGCCCTTTCCAAGTTAGCAAGTATCAAGCTAGGAGGGAATAATAGAAGCTTGATACAAGAAACTCTCAAATAACCCTCAGTTGCAAAGATAGATGGTAGACAGGACGTCCTTGAAGTATCTGGACTGGACCTCGGATGGATGAACCCACTAATCGAATACATGAAATTCGACATCCTACCCAAAGAGGAAAAAGAGGCCAAGAAAATCTGGAGGGAAGCACAAAACTACACTTTTATAAAAAATATCCTCTATAAAAGAGGGATATCTACACCATTGTTAAAGTGTGTCCTGACCTCAAGGACAACAGAAGTCTTAGAAGAGGTCTATAATGGTATCTGTGGGAACCATCTTAGTGCAAGATCTTTGGCTAGGAAAGTCATACGAGCCGAGTTTTACAAGCCAACCTTACAGAAAGATGCCACCGAATTCGTAAAGAAGTGTCAACCATGCCAAATGCATGCAAACTTTCACGTTGCTCCCCCCGAGGAGCTCATTAGCATAACTTCTCCATAGCCTTTCACAAAATGGGGATTGGACCTATTAGGACACTTTCTCCAAGCGCCTGGACAAGTAAAATATCTAATAGTGGGAGTGGACTACTTCACAAAGTGGATCGAAGCAGAACCATTAGCCACAATCACAGCCTAGAGTAGTCGAAAGTTCCTCTACAAAAATAACATTACAAGGTATGGAGTCCCCACTCCATCACCACTGATAACGAAACACAGTTCACCGACTCTACCTTCAAAAATCTAGTAGCCAGCATGAAGATTAAACATCAGTTCACCTCGGTGGAATACTCACAAGCAAATGGGCAAGCTGAGGCAGCCAACAAGGTTATACTGGCTGGGTTAAAGAAAAGGCTGCAAGACGCAAAGGGAGCATGGGCTGAAGAACTCCCTCAAGTACTGTGGGCCTATCAGACTACACCTCAGTCTGCCACAGGAGAAACACCCTTCCGACTTGCTTATGGCATAGAAGCCATGATACCAGTTGAAATCAGCGAGCAAAGTCCAATGGTAAACTTCTACGACGAAGTTGGCAACATACAGGGACACAAGGAAGAGCTCGAGCTACTCTCTGAAGTCCGAAAACAAGCCCAGATAAGGGAAGCAGCGTTGAAGCAAAGGATGACAAACAGATATAACAAGAAAGTCATTCGAAGAAGCTTCGTCCCAGAAGACTTGGTCTTGATTAGAAATGACATCGGAGTCAACAAATCGAGGGAAGGAAAGCTAGCTGCCAATTGGAAAGGACCATACAAAATAAGTGAAGTCTTAGGAAAGGGATACTACAAGGTAACCGACCTGAGCGGTACCGAACTACCTAGGTCGTGGCATGCTTGTAATATGAAAAGGTACTATAGTTAAAAGCGAACTCCACTCCCTGGTATACTCTTTTTCCCGACTTCATGGTTTTTTTCCAAAAGGGTTTTCCTGAAGGGGGTTTTAACGAGGCATCAAAGTGGAGGCTAGGGAGCAACAAGTCCTAAAGAACTCTCCTAGTAGCAAAAAGTACCTCCAAAAATAAATAAAGATCTTTTTCATTAAATCTCTTTACAAATTCCATTATTTGTTATTATTTTCTTATGAAACGCACCGACTTAAGCTAAAAAAAACGTAAAAATCCCGCGACCGACCTACGCGGTCGGCAGGATAAAACGACGAGGTACAAGTCGGTGTAAAGAGGTTACACGGACGATCATGATAACTCAGAATCCCAAGACCCTAGAACGACCACCTAGTCGGGGGATCCGAGAAAAAAGAAATACATCGCAAGAATAACCTAAGTTACGAAACAAGTTCAATAAAATAAAAATTGGACACAAAAGGAATACAAAAAGAGATAGGGAAATCCATCAAAGGTCAAAGGCAGGAGCTGTCTCAAGTCTTTGAAAATCAAGCAACTTAGACAAAGCAAAACCTGCCAAGAAAAAAAGTTTTTTACAAAACAAAAAAAGAAAATCGCAGAGAGCATGCACATGCCAAATATATCTCAAGTCCTTATCCAAAAAAGGGCGAATTAAAATAATGCAATTTTTTGTTAACGGCCAAAAGGCCAGAAGAGTCAACAGCAAACCACAACAAAAAAAAAGAGATAAATTGTTCAAATAGGAGCCCACAAGCCGGGCCCCAAATAGCTGAAATCATCTAAGAGGAAGGATTAGAGTCACCAATTGGAAGAGAGTTTGGATCGGCAACAGGAGAGGTCAGAGCAGCCTCGTCAGTAACGGGAGTCGGAAGTTCTGAAGATGTCGGAAGAGTCCCCTCTTGTTGTTCCTCACGAAGAGGAGACTCAATAAGCCTTTTTCCCTGGGTCTTCAACTCAGAGTCTGTCTTAGGTCATGGAGGAGAAACGATAGCTCCGTTTATAAAGATCTTATCAGGATTCAGAGAAGAAAGGTCCAGGTCAAGAGCAATAACTCCTACCTGCTCCTTAAAAATCCTCCAGGCCTCCTTCGAGCTCTCCGCCACGGAGTCCTCTAAATCCTAATAAGCCTCCCGACCTCTTTCCAACTCCCGTTGGAGATCAATATTTTCGGAGAAGACCATGACATAATTTTGCTCCGCCTTCTCCTTCAGGCCCTCTACCATGGCACACTAGGCCATCAACTTCTTCTCCCTTTCCTGAAGTCGAGACCTCTCCTCCTTCAACCAAGTAACTTCTCCCTGGAGCCTCTTCTCTTCCTCTTGATAGAGGACAATCCTCCCCTCCAACTCCTCAACCTTTTGGGTAGAACCCAAAGAGCTAAGGGGAGTCTTGTCCAAAATATCAAGAAGTTTTGTACATACCCCGACAGCCCGAACACTCCCCCGAACTAAAATTTGAAGATTGTTTCGAATGGAAGCATAATGTGAGTATGGGGGAAGATGTGATTCCGAACGAATTTGGGACCATCAAAATCAGTTTTCCCAAAAAGAGAAGAGCCAGACACCGAAGTCTTACGCTTCTTTTTCTCAGGTTCGGGAGATGGTCGGACTGGGGGGATGGGGGGAGGAAGAGAAGAAGCAGAGGCAGAAGTTACCATAATGGGACGAGAGGAGGTCCCCAGATCACGAGGAGGAGGAGAAGGAGGAGGAGGAGGAGCGCCAGCGGCCCTCACAGCGTTAGCCCGAGCCCAAGACCTTCTCTTGGCATCCTGAACTTTCTGGTAGGAAGATCCACTGTTCACCATCTCTGAAAAGAAAAAACAAACAAATCAATATACAGATCGGAAAAGCATCACAAACAAGTCAGAAGCTAATCTACAACAAAGAAAGACTACCTATCTGAGTCCGCACAAAATTCGGAGAACCCAGGAGAAATTTTTTGGTATCCAAATTAGGGGCTCTCCCCCAAACTTCTCGGAAGAACCCCACTACAGCCTCTTCAACCTCATCTAAATCATCTAGGCCGTACTTCTCTACCGGAGAGGCCTCTAGCCAGTACAAAGGAAAGCGGGGGTTGGAATTTTCATCAAGAAAAAAGGGATGGTGACCATCTACAGCTTGGACTTTGAAAAAGAAATTTTTGAAATCGTGGAAAGAATCGTCAAATATAGAAAAAACTTTCCGACCTTGAATGTCCCAGAAAAAATCCACTGTTGCTTATTATTTTGCCCACTAAAGGGCTTGGTCATATGAAAAAGGTAGAAAAAGATCTTCAAAGAGATCGAAAGATCTTGCTCTTAACTAACAAGCCAGTAAATTCTCATAAAACCCCAAGAATTGGGGTGAAGTTGGGTGGGAGTAACTCGGTAGGGGTGCAACACACTTATCTCAAAATCTGAAAAAGGCAGAAGAACCCCCAGGCAGGTAAAAAGGCAGTCGTACATAAAGAGAAAATGGGGATCAGAACCAGAAATTCTCCCATAACAAACCCGGTCTTCAGGATTCGGGGCTATCAACTCATACTTGGGCTCATCTTCATCAGAACCACAAATCCTATGATGGGTGCGAAGGTCAGTGATGTAATCGGTGTCCACTAAGGGTTCCTCCCCAAGAATAGTATCATCTACCCACTCAGAAACGGAAGAAGACATCTTTTCCAATAAAAAGAAGTGGGTGAAAAAGCGACAAAAACCTACAAAGAAAAAAAATGGAAAAGGATCAAAGAACAGAGCCTCTAAAATTCGAGACAGCCTCTCTAAAAGAGCTAGAAAACAGAACCGCTAGACCAACGCATTCACTAAGAAACTAAGAAACCACAAGAGGCAGGCAAACCTCCTCTAAACGCACAAAGCAAAACATCAACGTAAATGATAGAAAAGGAGAAGGAAAGGCTAACCTTTATTGATAAAAGCAGAAGAAAGCAGAGGCAACAACAATGCAGAACTCCAAGAAGGAGTGCAAAAAAGGCTTTTTCCTTGAAAAAGTAAGGATTGCAGGTAAGAATTTTTCAGAAGACGAAAGGAAACAGAGAAAAGAGAGGGAAAAGTATTTATAAACATGCCAGGGGCATAAAGCTAAACTGACGCGATCATTAATGCTGTTACCAATGTAACTGCTCCCCACGTGTATTTACAAAAACCCCCAATGGATGCGACGTTTGATTAGACACGACAGTGGAGAAAATTGGAAATCACATCGGTTTTAAAATCACGTCGGGTCCAAATTCACGTCGGCTATGCACCCGAATTCATATACTCGAATCCAACTCATAAAAAAAAGAGATAGGATTGGAGTAGGGGCACTGTTCATACCCTAGCCCAACACTATGGTTCGGCCCCAAACACACTAAAAGGCCCAATCCAAAGATGGGCATCCAACATAGACTCCTTCCCTAAGAAGTTGGGCTTGAAGGATAGCTGGCAAATAACACTTATTCAAATAAGTAACTGCCCCTAAAATCTCTCAACCCACTTCTAGGAGCCATATCCCAACTACCCTAAGATAAAGGAACGATTATCCACCTTAAAAGGTGGAACTACTCCAACGGTGGTTATTGGTTCACCTTTATAAATACACTAACACCTCTCAGGTATTTCTAAATTTAAATACTTTCTAAACCTGCTTACCCTCTTGCTGACTTAAGCATCGGAGTGTCTTTGCAGGTACCACCCCCCATTCTTTCATACACACAAGTTGAAGGGCGGCTCTTGGACGTAAACCAAGTCAGAGACCACCTCCTCTTAACGCTTGGGCCAATCTGACAAGCCCAATCCACTAGCTTCAGGTTACCCACGTAACAATATTGTTAAAATTTGATTGAGGGATTGGTAAATTGAATGATGATTAGGTATGAAAATGAAAGAGAAAGTGAAATGGTAAGTGATGGAACATATGGATGTAATTTTGGGTGTTGAACAGTGAGTTTTGATATGAATTAGAATGTATATGATTTGGTTTGGATTTGAGATTTTGGAAACTAGAGAACTTTGATGATTTTGTGCAAAACCTTATTTTTGACGCTTTGACAAGAAATAACTTGGCCTCCAGACCTTTATTTTTTATGAAACTTGGTTTTTATGAAATTTGGGTCCGAGAGCTTTTAGACGTTCAAAGAACAGACAAAAAATGTTTTAAAATGAAAAAGTTATGCGCGTTTGAAGTTCGGTATAAAAATCTAATTTCTACAACTTACAAAATTTTCTAAGTCTGGGAGTGTATGCGTACGCGGATATCTGCACGCGACGTGAGCATTGGCCACTACCAAGTGCTCTCGCATACGCGAGCACTAGCATGCGTAGGCGAGCATGTATTTTAAGGCATGCGTACGTGAGTTTTTAACACGCGACGTGAGGATTCCATTCTGTTTTGGATACTCGCGTACGTGAGCAGGGTGTTGCGTACGTGACCACCCTTTTTCAACCATGTGCGTACGCGGGATAAGGGTTCCCGTATGCAAGACCCTTGTTTTGCTAAAAAATAATTTTTCTTCATTTTCAAGGGTTCTCTAGCTTTCCAAACTTCTTTAACTTCTAGTTAAGATTAATTAGACTCTAAGACTAGTAAAGATGAGTTAGTGATTTAAATTGGTGAATTTCTATTATGAGTTTAGAAGATGGAGACTTAGGTTTCTGGAGTACTGAGGATGAACTAGTTGGATATTATGATGGAGTACTATATTGATGATGAACTTAAGGACTTGAGAATTGATCATGTTTAAGGCGAGTTTGGAACTTGGAGTTGAATGATGAATTTGTTGAGTACTAAAAGTGATCATTGAGAACTACTGATATATACTGATTTATACTGGGACTGTTGAGTTGTTATGCGTCTGGCAAGGACGGTGGTTAATCCCGCTTACGTTGAGATGTGAGGTCTGTGGCTGAATATCCCGCTCGCATCCTTTTGGATCACAAGAGTGTGTCGGGCACTATATCCCTTGGACAGTGTGCCGGGCACTATATCCCTGGGAGTTCCCATTTATATTCGCGACCGAAAGGCGACATTCCCATGGAAATATGTTGGGTTGGTAGTTGAACCGACAATGTGATATCACAGCCAATAGGACAGGCATTCATCATGTGTATTTTCTATGTGGTTGATTGCTTTGTTTACTTGCATCCTATGCCTAACTGTATAACATACTTAATTGCTTCTTGATTTACTTGCTATATATGAACATTATTTGTGTATTACTTATATGTAATTACTTGTGTTTTCTACTGGGATTTAGGAAGTTCGGTAGGCAGTGGCGATGGGATCGCATGGAGGTTAGGCTGGTGACACCTGTGGGACAGCGGTGTAAATGTTATCTTAGAAATCCCATAAGATAGATGATCTGTTTAAAGATTTTATTAAATTGTTTTATAAGCTTAATTCTTATGCTTGATGTGAAGTTCTAAGATTGCCTTTGGCGTCCGGAACCTTATATGTTTCATTACTAGGCACTGTTACCATACTGAGAACCTCTGGTTCTCATACCATATGTTGTTGTTATTTTTCAGATGCAGGTCGCAACTCACCTCGATGAGTTACGGGATGGTGACAGAGCGGATGATCTTTTACTATCTCTTTTGTATTTTTGGATCATTTTAATGTAGATTATCTCTCTCTTTTGTATTTTTTTTGTAACTTTGTAGCCTTAAAGGCTTACTTTGAGAGACATATGTTGCTGTTTAACCTTCCAAAAACTCTGTTATATCTGTATATAATTTAGTCGGCCTAAACTCCGCGAGCTGTGCCTTTACGCTTGTAGTTATCGTGTGCATTTTGCGCTTTTCTATCTCTATCTTGAGCTTTATTTTATTCATCGAGCTTCTTGTATTACTATTTCCTTCTATATATACTACTGTATGAGCGTTAGAATTATCGTGGCACTTTGTTATCCTTCACTTTACAGCTAGAGGTAAGGCTCAGGGTGATAAGGTGTTATATAAACAAACACAGTCACTTTGAAAGCACGGGAAGCAAGGTTAGCTAAGTGAGGAATACCTGCAATATCTTTCAAAATAAGATTGATACAATGAGCAGCACAAAGAGACCAAAAAATATTTGGATACTTGTCATGAATAAGTTTTCCAGCAGATACATAATTAGAAGCATTATCAGTGACCACATGCACAATATTACTAGGTCCAACCCACTCAATAACATCAGAAAACAAAGTAAACAAGGTATCGGCAGTTTTGATCAATTAGAAGCATCAACAGAATTAACAAATGACATACCAGCTGGACAATAAACTAGAAAGTTAATTAAGGTTTGTTGCCTTTGATCAATCCAACCATCTGCCATTAGCATACAACCGGGGCTTTTCCATGAGCTCCAATACTTTTCAACAAGCAATTGGCACTCTTTCTTAAGATCGACTAGCAAATGAACTCTCATTTCATCATATGATGGTCCCTTGAAATCAGGTCCAATTGCATCAATACCATCCAATGCAGGTTGAAAGTAAGGTGATTGAATTGCGTTGAAAGGAATACGTGCATCAATGATCCATTTAGCAAATCCCAACTTAGCCTTGTGCATAATTTCTTTACTGCCAAAACACTTTTCAAAGTCGGTTGAGACCCTGGAGTAGTCCTTTCTTTAAAATGACTTCCAATTTGTGTAGCAACAACATCTTTTCTCTTTTCTTTGTCTACCATTATTGTAGGAACAACAGGATGTACAAGATTAGGCGATTCAAACTCTTGTGCTTGTGGTTCCACACCATAAGACTCATTCTCAAATTTTTTTCCATCTTTTGTTTATTTTCCATCAAAAGCCTTTTGAATTGAATTTCAACCTCTTCAGTGACTTTGTTACATACTTAAATTTGTCTAGGAATTTTTGTAAAGTGATATTTCATTCTATATATACCCCCTCCATTATAAGTATTCAAACAAAAGATGCATATATATTGCGCCTTGTGATTTTTGTCATACTTCACAGTAAAATATTCCCAAACCAGGTCCGATTTTCCTTGAGAAGAACTGATAAACCGCTATTTTATGGTTTATTTTTATTGAATTGAGTGAATTTTATCCATTATTCTCACACTTATTAATATAATTCGCATGTTTTACATTTTTCCTTCCTAATTTTGTGCTATGATTGAAAACATGCTTCTTCGGCCTTAAATTCGCTAATTTTAATTCTCTCTTATTACCATTCGATGCCGTGATATGTGTGTTAAGTGATTTCAGGTTTTCTAGGGCAGGAATGGCTCAGATAATGGAAAAGAAGCATGCAAAAGTGGAAGGAACACAAAAAATCAAATTTTTCAGAATCTGATAACGACGCGCACCCATGGGCAACGCGTATGCGTGACCAGTGCAGCAGGCAAGCGACGCGTACGCGTGGCTGATGCGTACGCGTGATAAAGCGTCACGTGCTGCAGATATCAAAAAATGCTGGGGGGATTTCTGGGCCGCTTTTGACCCAGTTTTAGGCCCAAAAAGACTGCTTAACGGCTGCAGAATGGAGTTAGAAAGGAAAATCAATCATTCACACATTCATTCACATTTGTTAGGTTTTAGATGTAGTTTTCTAGAGAGAGAGGCTCTCTCCTCTCTCTAGGTTTCAAGGTTTTTAGCTTTATTCTTCTCAAATTCAGATTTCTACCTTGCTTTTATTTAGTTTTCTTCTACTTTTATTTATTCTAGTACTTTAGTTTGTCTACTTCTATCATTGATTCCTTTATGTTGCCAATTTAGTTTATGAATTCTTCTTGTTTCCTTTAATCTTTATTAATGCAAGTTATATTTTCATGTTTATGATTGTTTCCTTTACTTTGTTGTTATTGTTTTCTCTTGCAATTGTTAGTCTTAGATTTTGTCATGTCTTGTTAATTTTTTATGTTTTTATTTTATGCCTTCCAAGTGTTTGATAAAATGCTTGGTTGGATTTTAAATTAGATTTTTATGTTCTTAACTTGGATTGATCAATTAAAGACTCTTGAGTTATCGCAATTCTTTTGTTGATTGGTGATTGAGACTTGCTGGTTGGTTTAGGCTTCATTAAATCTAGTCTTTGATTAGGACTTGTGAACTTAAGTTAACTTTGCTCACTTTACTTTCCTTCATTGTTAGAGGTTAACTAAGTGAAAGCAAAAGGTAATTACCATCACAAGTGACTGTGATAATGGGATAGAAATTCCAATTCTCAATCCTTGTTAGGACTTTTCTTAGTTGTTATTTTATTTCCTTGTTATTTACATTACTTGTTCCTTATTTCAAAACCAAAAAATATACTTTTCCATAACCAATAATAACTACACTTCCCTGCAATTCCTTAAGAGACGATCCTAAGTTTAAATACTTCGATTAATTTTATTGGGTTTGTATTAGTGACAAACAATTTAAATATTGATTGAGGTTTAATTGTCAGTTTAGACTATACCTGCAATGTAAGACCCATCACTTTTGAAAAGTCTTATTATAAACAAATTTTAAATCATATATTTATTTACAGTTTTAATTTCAGAAATTATTTTATTAAAAATAATTAAAAACAGTTTCGATTAATTGAATTTGAAATAAATTAAGATCCTAATCCAATTTTACAATTATTGAGTTTTTCTATATTTAAATTATAAAGTTTAGTAATTATAAAATAATAAGAATTTTATAATTATTGATTTAAATGATTAAGATTTTGGAATTTAATACTTTAGTTTTTATGAATAAAGAAAATTAATTGTATTATCTCTAAATCTTGAATTTGAGCATTTAATTGAAAGTAATTTGTGAAATTGATGAGCAAATAGTATTTTCTATATATAATTAGTGTCGATTTAATTTGGGTTTCAATTACTATATTATTTCCATTTCTATTTGAAATTACTAAACTAACCATAACCCTAATTTTCACACCACACTCCTACCCTTCCTCCCTAACCCTCAGCTGCCACACCCCAGCCCCCTCTTTCTTACTCTCAGCAGCATAACCCCAAGAAAGAAGAAGGCATAGGGGAATCAGAAACACAACACACACACCCACAAAACACTTTTGTTCGAAGGAGAAGAAGAGAAGAGTAGGGAGGAGACCACGCCGGTGTGTCGGGCTTCACCACCGTCGTCGCGTCGTCGTCGTTGGCTCTGCGAGTTGCCATCCGCGTCACTGCCATCGCGCCGCTGCCTCCGTTTCGCGATGAGAGAATGTTTGCAGAGGGAGCCAGGGGAGAGAGAGGGAAATGATCCCGAACCAGACTGGGAGGGAGAAGCCATCCCCGTGCATCCTCGTTGTCGTCGCTGGAGATCTGGCTGTCGTCGCCAATCGTCCTTGCGCCGCGTCAGAAACTGA
>NC_029789.2:26579086-26590212 GCF_000816755.2 Arachis ipaensis
GAAAGAAGAGGCAGACACCGATACCGAGCGCGAAGCGTGCGTAGAGGAGGTGAAGCCGTCGCTGTCACCGTCGCGTGTGGAATCGCCGTCGTGCCTGGTCCCCGTTGCTGTTGAACTTCGACCGCCGCCGTTTCTGCTGCCGTCAAGCCTCGGTTAGCACCTTCGGAGCGCCTACCACCATTGTCATTGGGGAAGCTCACCAGAGTTATCAGAGGCTGCCGCGGGAGAATGACGCTGCGTCACCAGAAAACCACTGCTGGTAAGGGTTTTGTTATTAGCTTGGTCCTTTTTTAATTCTGGGAATGTTGTAGTCACTGAATGTTGCTGCAGCCGCCGCCTGGGTCGCGTGGAGGGAGGAAGAGCCACTAGGTGTCGCCGCACCTTGTCTCCGCCGCCTCTGTCACCGGAAATAGCCGCTGAGTCCTATGTGTTAGTAAGCTCTAACCTTGCTTCAGCTTCTTTATCCGTTAAGTTCTCCTTTGCCATAAGAGTTGTTGCTAAGGCTATTTGTGCTAGGAGTTTATCGCGAGTTGCCGTTGTTCTGGTCACCGGCTGTGGCGTTGGTGTTGCCGGAACCGCCATTGGGGCTACCGCTACTTGGTTCCCTCGAGTATGGTAAGCGTTTTTGTTTTGAAGAGTCGTTTAATCGCTACTCTGTTATCATACGCTGAGGTTTTGCAATGTTAATGGCTATAAGATTGAGTTTTGGTTGTTATATGTCGCGATTAGAGTTGCTGTGGTTACTGTGAAAGTGGCTTGGAGCTGAGGTTGCGGTTGTCGGTGATTTCGGATTGAGAGAAAAGGTTCCTATGACGCGTTTGGGTTATGGTTTTGTGTCTTGAGGTAGGGGCTTTTCTAAAAAGCTATTTTATATCTGGAATTGTTATAAATGAATACTGGTGTGAGAATTATATACTTTTAGTGATTGTACCAGTCTTATGTATTGTTTGGCTACCTTGAATGAATATGATTATATGTTTTGATTAGATTATTGTTTGGTTTTGATAAATGAATTGTTGCTGAACTATTTCTTTAAAGTTTTGAAAATGAGTTTAATCAGTTGATAATGATTTGATTTTGAAACGGTTCCCTTGAGATATGAAAATGAGGTGACTGTTGGATTTAGCTTGCTTTTCAACTGATTATGGATTTTGGACCGTTGAAAAGGATTGTGAAATGGTTTAGTTGGGACCTGAACCGGGTGGCAAAGTCAAAGTTTTAGGGGAGGTGCTGCCGAAATTTCTATAAAAATCCTAGACTCTGTTTGAAAAGTTATTTAGAAAGGTTTGGATTTGAGAAATTGTATTATTTGATTTATTAAGAAAATATTTATGTTTTTGAGCTTAATTTATTTAAGTAAACTATATGTCTTGAGTTCGATTTATTTAGAAATGAATTATTTTACCATTTGAATCACTGAAGGAAAATATTATGTTCTAATATTGATTTTAATATAAAAAGGACTTTTGCTTTTGGTTAGACTTAAAGATTTTGTTCAGAGGAGCTTTTAGTGATTTTAAAGGAAATTGGACTTTGACTGAATAATTGTGTTTGTGACATTTTGGAAGAAGTTAGAGAATTGGTTTTAAGGAGAAACCTGAAAGTGGTTTTAATTTAAATGAATTGATTCCGTTTCAAGTGAATTGACTTTGGATTGGGTTGGGACTTGTGACTTTATATGATCCGGTTTTATAATAAACTCTGTTTTTATTTGCTTAAACCAAGGATCTGTGATTTTAAGAATTTAAATGAATTTTTAAGAAATTGAGATAGGTTGTCCTTCCTTAAAGTCTTGAGACTCGGCTGAGAAATTTTATTATTGAATCCTATATTAGGATGAATGATTTTGAATCCTTCAAAGGAGATTTTAATTTGGTCTGGTTTTGGAATTTTGGAAATATGATGCTGATGGTGACTTTGTTTTAGAAAAGAGAAAGTTACATTTGAGGAAAAGTGGCTATGAGGCTGAAAAGATTTGTGAAATGGGGATTTTAAAGCCAAGGTTGGAAAGAATTGATTTTCGATTTTAAAGTAAATTGAATTGAGAAAAAGTGATTTATGGCTTGAATGATGATTTTATGAGTTTGATGATGTTGGATGGTGGAAGTGCTTTTATGTTATGAGCCGGAATGGCTGTATATGATAATGAATTATGGCTGATTGTGGAATATGTTATGAGCCGGATGGCTGAGTATGAATATGAATGATTTTGAGCTGATAAAATGATTGTTGTACTTCCAATTATCTGAGATACGAGTTTTCCTGGGTGAAAGCAGTGGCTAGCCACCACGTGCTCCAGGTTGAGACTCGATACTCTGCTGACCCTATGTCGTAAGTATGGCCAGATACTGTGAAAGTTCCGAATGAGCTCGCCCCCGTGAATAAACACCAGTAAGGGTGTTGGATATGAATTATGATTATGATTGTGAATAACTCGAGTTGGGGATGCACGATAGAGGGACAGTCTAATGGTTAGCTACCAGGACTTGTCGGGTTGGCTTTATAATTGACAGATGATATCATCAGCCACTAGGACAGACATTCATCATATGCATCTATGTGACATTGTTAGGGTGTGTATATTGTACTTGGTTTGCCTTTGTGATTACTTGTGATTATATGCTAATTGCTCTACTTGCAGTAACTGTTTGTTTGTGCTTGAACTTTTCTATTTGTGTCTGCGATTGTGACTCTGTTGGACTGTGGTGATTGGTTGTTTTTGGGTTGTTTGGGCCTAGGGCCGTGGTTGATCATGAGGTGGGCCAAAGGCCATGTCTGGTTGATGTTTCTGGTTTGGAAAAGTATAAAAAAAAACTAATCTGACTCAGCATAGATAAACCTTTTGAAAGGCTTTTGAATTTTAAGAAAATGACCAGTTCCTCTTTCAGAAAAGATTTCATATTTTTCTTTTATAGTAAACCTTTGCTTTTGAAAAGATGCATAAGGCGGTTATTAATCACTGTAACGATTTTATCTCGCGTATCCTATTATAGTAATTATGCAACCCTATAGTGAGAACCCTTTCGAGGATGATGTTCTCACTCCCCTACAGATCTTCTCTTTTCAGGTTATAGACGACGAAGTTCAGAGGATATTAATTATTTTCTATCAGATGATATTTTTGTATTGTTTTAGTATTTATGTTTCCCTCACCTTTAATTTTGCAAGTCTTGTAAGAGGGATAGAATTTTGATATGAGATGTTTGTAAATAATTAATAGGTATGTATGTAACTTATATATATATCCTGTGAGTATTGTAACTTATATTGCAAGTCTGGATGTTTGTTATTTTGAAAAATTCGGTTCAAGTTTTAAACAGGCTCATATTTTAGTATTAAATATTATAAGAGTCGTCGTAATACCCGAGCTATCAGAGTGGCGCAGCCGGAAGCGTAACTTTGTGATAGTTAGGGTGTTGCATTATGGTATCAGAGTGGTCCTTCCTATAGAGCCTGAGGAATGGACCGACTATGCTTCAATTGCATACTCTGAGTGTTTGTCATGTAATAGGTCTTGTTCGGATAACAAGAATTAGAGCTTTATGCACATGACGGTCTATTGATTAATGCCATTAGCCTTGCATTGCATAATTCCTGAGATTAAGTTTGGCCGGCTTAATACTAGCGAATTATGTATATGAAAGAACTAATGGGTTATCATAGATGATATACGAGTTTTGAGTAAAGCGAATCGCGGGTTTTGAGAGCGTTAGAAGCGATTTCTCGAGGTTATTCGGTTATGTACCTTGAATTTCTGTTCGAGTCGACTTGTTCTTTCATAGCCTAGCTTGAAGTTCTTGTTTGCTAATTCTTTTGAAAAGTAGTTTGATTTTTTTCAACCGACGCGTTCGCGCCTTGTTTATGCCTTTCTTCTTCCTTTCTTACATACTTCTTCTCTCACTTTTCAAAAGTTCACTTATCATTTTTCTTATCCTTCATTCTCTTTTACAAATTGCATTTGCATACTATCATTCATTCCATTTTCACTTTGTGAAAATGTGAAAAGAATGTTAAGGACATATTCATGCATTCAATACCTTAATCATATGCATTGAGAAAAACAGAAGAAAAAGAAAAACCAAAAATAAAAAGAAAAAAAAGAGAAAAAGAAAAAAAAAGAGCAAATAATATAAAGGGGACAAAATGCCCCAAAGTAAATGGTGATAGCAATGCATATGTACTGTACTCAAAATTGGGATGCATGAATATGTGGTAAACATGGTTAATGGGTAGTTAGACTTTATATTCTGATTATATAGATTGTCTTAAGTTATGTGGAAAGTTTAGGTTAATTAAGGATTCAGATGTTAGTCTACTTGACCAAATACAATCATACATTGACCCTAACCCCATTACAACCCTTAAAAGACCTCTTAATATGTGTATTTGTGCATTAAATTTTTGTTGATTGGTAGAAGAAAAGCAAGCCTTAGAAAGCAAGGTTAGTAGAGAATTGAACCTTAAACACTTGAGTGATTAGAGTGTATACACTTTCGGTGAGGGTTCGATGCTCGATTCTTTGTTCCCGGCTTTTATGAGGTTTCTTCTCGCAAGTTTATGTGTGCTTTATTTTATGATTTGAATTAGTGAAATCCCATTCATATTTGTTCTTGGAGAATTTGATTTACCTTTAACCAAGTAGGTAAAAGCATTTTGCATTTAGTCACATTCATATAAATAGGCTGCATTTCATAATTTCTACCATCCCTCTTCACTCTTTTGGTTCTCTTGAGCTTAGCAAGAGAACATGCTAATGTTTAAGTGTGGGGAGATTGATAAACCACTATTTTACGGTTTATTTTGTATTGAATTGAGTGGATTTTATCCATTATTCTCATACTTATTCATATAATTCGCATGTTTTACATTTTTCCTTCCTAATTTTGTGCTATGATTGAAAATATGCTTCTTTGGCCTTAAATTCGCTAATTTTAATCCTCTCTTATTACCATTCGATGCCGTGATATGTGTGTTAAGTGATTTCAGGTTTCCAGGACAGGAATAGCTCAGAGGATGGAAAAGAAGCATGCAAAAGTAGAAGGAACACAAGAAATCAAGTTTTTCAGAATCTGATAGCGACGCGCACACATGGGCGACGCGTATGCATGACCAGTGCAGCAGGCAAGCGACGCATACGCGTGGATGACGCGTATGCGTGACCAGGAATTTGTTCAAGCGATGCGTACGCGTGACAAAGCGTCACGTGCTGCAGATATCAGAAAACGCTAGGGGCGATTTCTGGGCCGTTTTTGACCCAGTTTTAGGCCCGAAAACACTGCTTAGAGGCTGCAGAGTGGAGCTGGAAAGGGAAATCAATCATTAACACATTCATTCACATTAGTTAGGTTTTAGATGTAGTTTTCTAGAGAGAGAGAGGCTCTCTCATCTCTCTAGGTTTTAGGGTTTTTAGCTTTATTCTTCTCAAATTCATATTTCTACCTTGCTTTTATTTAGTTTTCTTCTACTTTTATTTATTTTAGTACTTTAGTTTTTCTACTTCTATCATTGATTCCTTTATGTTGCCAATTTAGTTTATGAATTCTTCTTGTTTCCTTTAATCCTTATTAATGCAAGTTATGTTTTCATGTTTATGATTGTTTTCTTTACTTTGTTGTTATTGTTTTCTCTTGCAATTGTTAGTCTTAGATTTTGCTATGTCTTGTTAATTTTCTATGTTTTTATTTTATGCCTTCCAAGTGTTTGATAAAATGCTTGGTTGGATTTTAAATTAGATTTTTATGTTCTTAACTTGGATTGATCAATTAGAGACTCTTGAGTTATCATAATTCTTTTGTTGATTGGTGATTGAGACTTGCTGGTTGGTTTAGGCTTCACTAAATCTAGTCTTTGATTAGGACTTGTGAACTTAAGTTAACTTTGCTCACTTGACTTTCCTTCATTGTTAGAGGTTAACTAAGTGAAAGCAAAAGGCAATTACCATCACAAGTGACTATGATAATGGGGATAGGAATTCCAATTCTCAATCCTCGTTAGGACTTTTCTTAGTTGTTATTTATTTCCTTGTTATTTACATTACTTGTTCCTTATTTCAAAACTCAAAAATATACTTTCCCATAACCAATAATAACTACACTTTCCTGCAATTCTTTGAGAGACGACCCGATGTTTAAATACTTCGGTTAATTTTATTGGGTTTGTATTAGTGACAAACAATTTAAATATTGATTGAGGTTTAATTGTCGGTTTAGACTATACCTGCAACGCGATAATTTTTGTGAAAATCTTTACCGACGTTTTTCCTCCGTCAAGAACCCGTTTGAGATTCTTGGATGGCATTATCTTGTGGTTGTTGATCACTTTGTACTTGTTCCATCTAAATTACATAAATATACAAATTACAAATTAGTGAATTACATACAGCAGCTATTACAATAATTACAGTAAAATTCAGAGAATTACATACAGTAGTTAGGCCAACAATTACAGCTAAATTCAAAATCCAAAATTGAATTGCTGCAACAGCCATTACAAAGTGAGTTACATACAGCAGCAATTACAACAATCACAGTAAAATTCAAAACCCAACATTGAATTACGTACAACAGCCATTACATATAATTAACTAATAATTAATTAACTAAATAATCCAAAATTGAATTACATACAGCAGCCATTACAAATAGAACTCTGCATCGATCCATATAATTAACCAAATAAAGAACTCTGCATCAATTCATATAGTTCATATCAATTCATATCAATTCATATAATTAACCAAAAAAAAAGAACTCTGCATCAATTTATATAGTTCATATCAATTCATATAATTCATATAATTAACAAAAAAAAGAACTTTGCATAAATTCATGTAGCTCATATCAATTCATATAATTCATATAATTAACAAACAAAAAATTAGTTGAAAACCCAGTACAACTCACTGCAGCAGAGAACAGAGAAGGCGGCTAGGTCTCGGCGGCAGAACAGATGTCCAACGATGTTGACAAAAAAGCTTCCGACGACCAGACGAGCTGACGACGCCGACCATGAGAGCTTCAGAGTTTAGACAACCAGATGAATGACGTCGTTAACAGCAGCTTCAATCCGCGACGGTGACTTCCTTCCGCCCGTTGGAGGTCCTTCTTCCCGGTGACAGTAGCTCTGATACGGCATCGATTATGGTAGACTGGGAGGGATGATGGCCTCCATTGGAGTTGGATGAAGATTGGAACTTAGTAGTGAAATTAGGGATTTAGGGTTGAAGTGTTGTGGCTAGTGAGTGAGGAAAAGGGGACTGAGTCTCAACATAATGGGCTGGGTTATGGGTTACTAGGTAAGAATGTGGGTAAGTGGGTTCTTTTTGTTTTATTTTGTTTTGTTTTTTTTTTTGTCAAAACAATGCCGTTTCGGACCCATATTTCAAAATCAGTACTTTTAAAAAGTTGGCCGGTTCGACCAATTTACCGATTAACCACCGATTTGACTTATTTTTTATTAGTTTTTTGTATAACGGTTCTAAGAATTAACCGGACCGATTATGTGACTGATTCTTAATTAATCCAGTTGAACTGGCTAATTCAGTCTGATTTTCATAACCTTAAATTTTAGAGAAGATAAGGAATTAAAAAAAATTTGAAAAAAGAGTATTTTTACCCAAAATTTAGATAAATGATAATTTTAAAATAAAATTTTACATTAGGAACCATTTTGAATGTAAGACCATTTTGGAGGCGATTTTGATTTCCAATCTAAATTATAAGGCTAAAATTATATTTAATCCTGAAATTTATAACAAAATTAAATTTTGTGTGGAACCATCATAAAATGTTTGCAAATATTTTCTTTCTAGTACCGATCTAAAGGAGAGAACAACCACGGTATATAAACATTATAATTATTCCTTTATCAAAACTTTTCTAATATTCATTTATTTTTTTCTATGGAACTGTATTCTAATTTCCAATGTATATTTATAATAAGGCGAAAGCTAGTGCACTCTAGGTAAAGTAGGGAGTGCAGCACTCTTTAAAAGTTAATCTGCTATCAAAAGTAATTAGGTAAATTAAATTTATTTATTATTGTTATTTTTTTTTTGTCATGGGCTGAACAAACAAACCGGCACTAACAAAAAAACTAATTCGCTCGTTTAACACAGGACTATCTTTACACCAGAAAAGTACTCACAAAAATTTGATCGACTTCCTGTTATTGTTGATGTGATGTCTTCAAGCATTTTCACTGTTTTGCTAGCAGGTGCTTCCACTATTGTTCTGTCTAGCCACAGATTTTGACGCTCTTGAACCCACCCCATTCCACATCTACCATAAATGGACCTTCAAAGTCCGAAAAATTGCTGTCATAGAAAAGGAAGACGCTGTCTGTCGCCGCTGTTGGTTGGCTGATTTTGTAGAAGAACCCGGTCTCCATGAAGGCGCCATGATTCTTAGATGACAACGCAATCAAAGCACAAAATACATGACAGTTACAACAAGTCCATTATCTTTTATTTTAAATTATCCTCAACGTGTACGTAATAGAATGAAAAATTAAAATACAATTATATTTAAACAATTATATGTATTATTTTTATTAATTTATTCAAAAAATAATTAAATTTTGAAGCTAATTTTCTAGATTTAGTACATGAATTTTCAACTTATTTTTTATGTATTATTTATTTTAATTCTAAAGTCCAATAATTTTTTTACAGACATATTGTTTTTAATATTTATATACTATTTTTTTATTTTGAACTACAGTCCAATACCTGAGACTTAAAAAAAAAATCTAAAACTTATCAAAAAATGATTAACCTGATTAACAGGTTACCTTTTTAAATCCAGACCATTCAAATAAAATATAATAAATGAAGGGTTCAGATTTACGAATTCACAAGGTGTGTAGCACTCCATACTTAGCAAGGAGCGTTTAAGGATGAGCCTTATAATCATAAGGAGGAAGATTAAACCACAAAAGGATTATTAACAAGAATGTGGAGAATGTCTCATCAGGAGTATTATTCAGCCTTTGAATGTAGCACCAACTTCTTCATAATCTCTAATAAAATTTCATTCCATGTATCTATAGGCCCTGGCAAACACCAATGAACACAATCATTTTGAACAATTTTGGATGCAAATGGAAAAGGATTCATATAAGGACCTGGATGGCCATCTGGTCTCAACAATGCTAACTTAGTCACATCCATTATCTCTAACCTAATTAACCCTCCAAATTCTTTGGCTTTCTCTTTAGCAATTTCCACTTCTTCCATCTCAATCCTTCTTATCTCAGCATCCATTCCTTCAACCTTCTTCTCCCCATCTTCATAAGGCTTATCCTTCAAACAAGTACCACCTTTATTCCACTCACCTTCAAAATGAGACGGTGAATACGTTCTAACTTCTAACAATCACATCGAGTTTGTCACCTTTAGTTGCTTTCGCTTCGATTATGGTATTAAGAGCAACCCTTAAAGCCTGTCTTAACGGATCATAAAAATCATTAACATGATGATTGCAATAACCAAGTTGTGGCAACTTTAGGCAACTTGAAATTGAACCACCCTCATAGTAAATTGAAGGAACATCAAACCAATGCCCTAGTGAAATTACAATCATGTCCATTTCATCCAAGTCCCTTGCCCACCTCTCATTAACATGATCCAAATAAATTGTATTGTAATGTGGCCCTTTCTGGGACCTCATATCACCTCTCACAAGAAATGGGGACCAATAGAAGGACAAGTTTGCATTGTGGGAGAGAATGTTCCATTTTCGTGAACCTTTATGGTACAGACGTTTTGGTTTTGATGAGTCATCATCATTATTACTACCAAGCATGCAAATAAGGGACTCAATTTGGTTCCTAGCAACAGAATCTCCAACAAATGCCACGTGTCTGTTCCTAATTAGTTGGAGAAAAGTACTAGGATCAAACCTAGGAAGGTTGCAATCATCATTGGGTTTCCATCTCCAATAAAGATACTCTGTGTTAGGCCTTCCATTAGCGATGCAATTTTGATTTTTCTTCATCTTGCAATATTTGGAGGTTCCATTATACAAAGGTCCTCTTTCGTCACGGACCCATTTGCCATTGGAGTAGTCACATGAATTCTCATTTGCATATTCTATTTTTCCTGAGGAGAAAAAAAAACAGAACATACATATTTAGAAACAATTTCTACTCCTCTCTATCTTAGATTTTATTTTCATCAATTTGTAACAGTTGTGTGTTTCTACGAACTTTTATTGCCAACTACAAAATAAAATAAAATAAAAGCTCATCAAAACTTTGCCAGAAACAATCATCAAGTATAGATCAAATACATATCTTTAGTAAATGAATAGAAACCATATCCGGTTAATAATTCAAACAAGCATATTATTCATATAAATTTGTTGCATATGAATGATTTTCCTTACAAGAATGAAGAATAAGTACCTGAAGAATTAGAAGAGGTGTTGATCATGAGTGGGGTGGAAATGGAATAATATGGAAGTTTGATTTGAAATGTAATGAAGGGAAGGGGGACAAAGTAAAATGAAATTATGAGTCCAATAATGGGAAATATGGCATAGAGAGTGTACGAGACTTTGAATGGGTTTGTAAGACCCATAATCTTCTAATGAACGTTCGTTACCTTGTTTCATATCCTAATAACCTTTCTTCTTCTCTTTAATATCGTTCTTCTTCTTGTTCTTGTCTTGGCCAAGAGAATTAAGAAGGGTAATGTCTAACATGCTCACAAGATAATTAGGAGCATCCATACTCCACATAATGATCAGAGCTAGTAATTATTAATCTATATGTATTTATAATCACCAAAATGTGATAATAGAAAACCAATGTGAATTTATGATGAGAAACTGGGTAGAATTGAAGGAAGAATGAGGGGACCAATAGAAGATAAGGTTTGTGATATTTTAACCTTTGATGCCGTGAATAAGATACAAACGAGAAGGGAATTTTTGAGGGAATTAATAAGTGATCTTTCCTAGTTTGATATCAGAGACAAACACAGAGGGAAAAAATATAAAAGAAAAAAAAGAATTAAGTATTCAATTCAGATCTGTACAATATTCTTGTTTCTTCCCAAGGATAGTTAATGAATAAAGAAACTCTACATTATAAGGAAGAGAGAATGAGGGGTAGCCTAAGCGACG
>NC_029789.2:26590284-26603522 GCF_000816755.2 Arachis ipaensis
TAAAAAAGCGTCCCCATTTCTAAAAGCGTGGCGAAAAGTTTTTGATCTTGACATGCTTTTAAAGCGTCCCCATTTCTAATATCTCTGCACCCCTAAAAAAGCGTGGCAAAAAAGTTTCCACTGAAAAAAAGGAACTCCAAGCCCCAAACGCGCTACACTAACTCATCAAACTTCTACTCTTCTCCTCTACAACACTATTACACTAAACGCTCTGAAAACCCTAACACTCAGCAAATCATGGAGCTCTGAAAACCCTAACGCTCAGACTTCTACTCTTCTTACTAACACTCACATTCAACTTCACCTCTTCCGCTCCAGCCGCCGCGTCGCCCGCCACCTCGTCGTCTTCGTCTCCGCCGGCCTCGACGCAAAACCCACCGTTCTCGTCGTCGAGAAGCTCGGCGAGGCGGGCCTCAAGCTGCTCAAGGAGTTTGCTAACGTGCCCTGAGGAGCTCTGCACTAAGATCTCGCTCTGCGACACGCTAATCGTCAGGAGTGGAACCAAGGTCACGCGCAAGGTGTTTCAGTCCTCCGCCGGTAGGCTCAAGGTTGTCGGAAGGGCCGGCGTCGGGATCGACAATGTGGATCTGGCTGCCGCCACCGAGCATGGCTGCCTGGTGGTTAAGTCCTCATCATCAGCACTTTCTACTCCAACAAGGAGATCTTCCTTCGCGAACTCATCAGCAACGTTTCCGACGCATTGGACAAGATCCGATTCGAGAGCTTAACTGATAAGAGCAAGCTCGATGCTCAGCCGGAGCTCTTCATTCGTCTCGTCCCCGACAAGGCCAACAAGACACTCTCAATCATCGATAGCGGAATTGGAATGACCAAAGCAGGTACCGTAAAATGCACTTCCAATTTTGTTCTGTATTTAGTCATGTGCTGTTTCTTTGAGTTTGATTACTGATTTGTTCGTGTGCGTGTGTGTAGATTTGGTGAATAATTTGGGAACAATAGCGAGGTCTGGGACGAAGGAGTTCATGGAGGCGCTGCAGGCGGGTGCTGACGTCAGCATGATTGGACAATTCGGTGTTGGGTTCTACTCTGCATACTTGGTTGCCGAGAAGGTGATTGTGACCACTAAGCATAATGATGATGAGCAGTACATTTGGGAATCCCAGGCTGGTGGCTCATTCACTGTGACCAGGGATACCAGTGGGGAGCAACTCGGAAGAGGAACCAAAATCACCCTCTTCCTCAAGGAGGATCAGGTAATACAGACACCTCAGCCCCATTTTGATTTCTATTAGCTCAGAAGTTTGATATTTTTGCTGTCGTTTTCTTCTGTATTGGATATGTATTCTTTGATTGGTGTTTTTATCTATATGATGTGGATATGTTTGGGTTAATAGGTTATTTGACGTGTTATATAATTCACCAATAGTAATATTTGATATGAAGTTTTTGTTGCAATGAGTTCGAAGGACACAAAAAATAATAATGGATAATTATGAACACGTGGAAATCGGAATCTTAGGAGTGTAAGGAACAACATAATTATTTCTGTATGAATTTATTTAGAAACACATTTAGGTCTGCACATCAATTTGATTCATTAAGTGCGTGCTTAGTTTTTAAACTTTAGGGGAACATTTAAAATGTTTCAGGTATTTTTTAATTGAAAGTTGCTTTAATTTGAGCTTGCAATGGAGATGATGGCTGAGTGATTGATATTGTCTTTGGTTTTAACAGCTGGAGTACTTGGAGGAGAGGAGGATTAAGGATCTTGTGAAGAAGCACTCGGAATTCATTAGTTATCCCATTTATCTTTGGACTGAGAAGACGACCGAGAAAGAGATTAGTGATGATGAGGACGATGAACCCAAGAAATTGAACTCTCAATTGTTGTATCGTCGTGTGTGCTGAAGTGAAGTAGCTTGAAGTCACATGTGTTGTACCGAGAAATGATTGATGGGGCGCGCAGATTTCATGAGCAGGATCCTGAGGTGAAGAGAGAGATCTATTCACGTGATATTTCAAGGATGGTGTATTACAACACCAACTTTGATTTGTACACAACACCTGCGGTTAATTGGAGGGATACACTCACTTGTGTATTGGCTCCAAGACCTCTTGATCCTCTCCAACTCCCTTCAATCTGCAGGTACATATGGTTTCTACTTTCTTCTTTCTATTTGTTGAAAGAATAGTACAGAATTCCATCATGCTAGTGGTTCCAACAACATACTAGTAGTTAGTTAATGTAAACCTTAAGAGATAGAGAAGAATCAAATGAAAGAGTGAGAGCTAATCTTTGTATAAAGTGAATTGTCATTCAGATCTTTTATAAGTGTGTAAAGAGTTACACTGCAGAGGTATATATATACACTTGTACTAAGCAAAGCTAAGCCAACCTAACTGCTACAACTACTTAGGTTTTTTTATAACTTATTACAGACCCTACACATTCAAGAACTTAAAGACTCATAAGCTGAACTATACATTAACAGTTAATTTTAGTTCTTGATACCAAATATATTAGTTATTAGTAAGTTTAGTGTATAAAATAAACCCAGAAGAGCTGCTGTGACTTTTAAGTGAACAGTAATAATATTTGGTGAGATTGATCCTCTTGAAGTATTCTATTCATAGCTTGATAAGACAATGTAGAGTCTTATAGTAAACTTGGTCACCACAACTTAATTGAAATAATTGCTCCATAGTCTGATAAGAATTTTGTGTTTTCTAGCTATTCATGATTGTGAAATCTAATTTCCTTGAGATATAATAATTAAGTATGCAGAGTATGTTAAGAAATTGGGACTAGTTCTATTTGAATTGCTTTCTGAAGCATTAGGCCTTAATCCCAATTATCTTAAAGACATAGATTATGCAGAAGGGCTTTTCATGCTTAATCATTATTACCCTCCTTGTCCTGAGCCTGAACTCACTATGGGAACAAGTGGCCATTGGGATTCTAGCTTCCTCACTGTTCTCCTACAAGACCAAGTTGGTGGACTTCAAATCTTCTATGAAAACCAGTGGATTGATATCACTCCCATTCCTGGTGCTCTCATTATTAACCTTGGTGATATGATGCAGGTAGTGATTATTTTATCAACTTTTTTATAGATATTTTTACACACTGCTTTGTGGCTATGTGATTTAATGCTTCAACATCATTTTTAACAGCTAATCACAAACAATAAGTTTGTGAGCTCCAAGCACAGAGTTTTGGCTCGAAAAACAGGTCCGCGAGTTTCGGTTGCATGTTTTTTTAGACAGCATCTTCAACCTGAGATTTCAAAAGTGTATGGACCAATAAGGGAGTTGGTGACAGAAGAGAATCCTGCAATGTATAAAGATATCACAGTGAAGGAGTTGATTACACACATGTATGCCATAGGATTAAATGGTGTCTCTGCACTAGAACACTTCAAGCTATTATGTATGCCATAGGATTTAAATTCACCTTATTTGAGTATTTGTACTGGACTCACATGTTTAATTTCCTTAACGAAAATAGATGAGGAAATACATCTCAGTCCTCTACTACTCTAAAACTCGAGATCCTTCAGCGCAGTGGTACTTCCAATCTGCTAAAGTAAAAAATTAGTTTGATAGGCATTGTACAGTATTTATAGTGGATACCTTTGTTGGTACTTCAAACTGCTTTTGTCTTGATGATTGTTCTGGTAACAGATTTTGTACTTCTTTGGCAGATTGGAAATTGTTTCTAATTGTAATCTGCACACAACAAACAAGGATTCAGTAATTGAGGAACCTGTTTCTAGCATGGGAGTTTGTCTGAGTGCCCAAGTTAAAGTTGAGAGCCTCTACAACACTGGTATTCCTTCCTTAATTCTCTTCTTCTTGGCTATGACCCTTTTAAGTGGAAATGCCTTTTTTACAATAATTGAGTTTGGATATTTGTGCTTGCATGTATATCATTCAAGTTTGTCCCTTTCTTCTCTCTCAATGCTTTTGAAGGAACCAAGGCAGAATTTTGATTAGCTAAAAACGATGGATTTAGGCATTCTAAGAAAACTATATATATTATGATTGAGTTGATCCCATAGTTTTCTTAGATTATATTATTTTATTTCTAGAACATACTTAATGATTGGGATGACGAAGAATGCTTGAAGATATTAAAGAATTGCTGGAACCATACACCGAATGATGGGAAGGTGATTGTGGTGGACAAAGTTCTTCCTGCAGTGCCAGAGCAGACAGATGTTGCTAAGATGGCTTTCAGGTCTGATGATGTTTCAAATGCCAAAAGGGAAGGAACGAACCTACCAAGATTTGTAAATCTGTATAATGATTGTCAAATTTGGTAAGCTAATTGAAGTATTGGATAGCATTGTATTTTTTGCTCAAGTTGAAAAGCTTATTGAGAAATTAGAGTTTTGAACTCGAGATTTATTTTGTATTTGAGTATTAATGTATAAAACAATTATAGCAAAAATTATATATGTCAGTAATTACTATTTAATTTGTCTTATAATAAAAATTGCATACTGGTTTGGTAATAAAAAATGACTGAAAATTTATAGTGTAGTGATAAAGGTAAAGTCAAAAAAAGGATTTTTTTTTTTATATAATTTGATAAGGCTATCGCCACGCTTTAAAAGCGTGGCCGTATCTCTCCCTATAGCCACGCTTTAAAAGCGTGGCCATATCTCTCACCTACGGCCACGCTTTTAAAAGTGACAATTTGTAAAAAAGAGTGGCAAAAAAAAGCGTGACGATAGGCTGAAAAAAGTGTGGCGATAGAGCAACCACCACCCTTTTAGAGGTCACTCTTTCAAAAGCATGGTGGTAGCTCAAAAAGCGTGGCAATAGACGTGTTTTCTTGAAGTGGTCACTCGTTTTACCCTGCACTGTGCTTGTTTTCTGATTCTCGACGCTGCACACGCTTTCGCCGCCGCTACACTCAGATCCACCACTTCATTGTTTTTTGTCACCTCTCTGTTCCTCTTTTTCATCAGCGACTCCGATCTCTGTCCTTCTCCCTCCACCTCTGCCTCTTTGACTTACTCTTTTAAAGTTCCATTTTATTATTTCCTTCACCTTCTTCTCCAACTTCTTTTTCATCATCATCATCAAATTCAATTCAAGTGAAGCACTACCACCACTCAGAGTAGGCTTAATATGAAAACTTGGCCGAACCGTCGGCCATTTGAAGGCATATGCGGGTAGGCTTGACTTCTCGGATCAGTCCGAGTTTCTTTATTAGTGAAGAAGGTATCAAATTGATACTCACCCCCAAGGTCACATAGAGCCTTCCTTGTGCAGGCGTCTCCCAGGTTGTAGGGTATCACGAAGCTTCCAGGATCTTGGAGCTTTTCTGGTAGGTCCCTTTGGATGACTGCACTGCACTCCTCAATGAGGAAGACTGTCTCTACTTCCCTCCAGTCCTTCTTATGGTTTAATATGTTTTTCATGAACTTGGCATAAGAAGGTATTTGTTCAAGGACTTCTGCAAATGGGATTTTGATCTCCAATGTCCTGAGGTAGTCTGCAAATCTAGCAAACTGCTTATCCTTTTCCGCTTGGCAGAGTTTTTGAGGATAAGGCATTCTATTTCTGTATTCAGGTATGCTGAGAGGTACAGAGGGGGTGTGTCTATAATACCAGACTGAGGGGTACTAGCTGGCTTAAGAGGGATGTTCTTTGAATGGACACCTGCTTGTGGTTCCCTAGCTAGGCGTTCAACGCCCAGGCTGCTCCCTTCCTAGCGTTGAACGCCAGTATTGCTCCCCACTGGGAGTTCAACGCCCTGGATTATACCTTGGGATGTTGTTTTCCTATTTTCTGGCGTTCCCTCTTCACCTTGCTTCTCACCGTCATTAGATTGGCTGTTTAGTGTCCTTCCACTCCTCAACTGGATGGCTTGGCACTCTTCTCTTATCTGGTTAGATAAGTGTTGTTTGGCCTGATTCAGCCGTGCCTCTATTTTCTTGTTCGAGGCACGGGTTTCTTGCAACATTTTTTGCAAACTCAGCAGTTGTTGTGTGAGAGAGCTTAGTTGCTGAGTTAATGATTCATCCTGTTTAAGAGGGTCTGGTTCAGTGTACACTGCCTTGACCTCTCTGTTTATTATAGTTTCACCAAATGAGTATAAATGCTGGTTACTGGCGACGGTCTCAATGAGTTCATGAGCCTCTTGAACTGTCTTTTTCATGTGGATAGAACCCCCTGCAAAATGATCTAGGGACATCTTGGCTCTGTTGGTGAGTCCATAATAGAAAATGTTTAGTTTCACCCATTCTGAAAATATTTCTGTGGGGTATTTTCGCAGCATCATTCTATATCTCCCCCAAGTATCATAGAGAGATTCACTCTCTTCTTGGTTGAAATTTTGAATATCCAGTATGAGCTGGGTTAACTTCTTTGGGGGAAAGTATACTAGCATATTCCATGTTTTCAAGCTGGACTTGGGTTGGTTATCTAACCACCTTCTTGTTTGACCTTTCACAGCAAAGGGGAATAGTAGCAGCCGGTAGACATCCTGGTCTATCCCTTCAGCTTGTACTGTGTCAGAAATCCGTAGGAAATCTGCAAGGAAATCTGTGGGCTCCTCCTGTGGGTAGGGGTGGCAACGGGGCGGGTAGGGGCAGGTTTTTGCTCTACCCGACCCCGCCCCGCCTGACAAAAAACCTGCATGAAACCCGCCCCGCCCTACCCGCGGGTAGTAAAATGTTAAACCCTAACCCGCCCCTGCGGGTACCCGTCCCGCCCCTACCCGCTCGGGGCGGGTAATTACCCGCCCCGAGCGGGTAGGGGCGGGGTAGTGTTGCCACCCTTACCTGTGGGAGTCCCTGGAACTGGTAGTTTTGCTGCACTAGAGTGATGAGCTGTGGGTTGAGCTCGAAGTTTGCTGCTCAAATAGGAGGTACGCAAATGCTTCTTTCATAGAAGTCAGGAGTGGGAGCTGTATAAGACCCCAGGGTTCTTCTGGGTGGTGTATTCCCAGTTGGGTCCATAGTGGACTTTTCCTGCTTCTGCTTACACAAACGATAAGCAAGAAAAATTGGAAGTCTCTATGTCACAGTATAAAACTCCTAGTGAAATGTCCAAATTGGAATTAAAATTTAAAAGATTTTGAAATTTGATTTTGAAATTTGAAAATTGGATTCTAAAATTTGAATTTTGAATTTTGAAATTTAAATAAGACGGGAGAACAAAATTTTTTTGAAAAGGGAAAGATACGATAAAAATTCAAACAGAAATAGAAAGACAACTAATAAGACACCAAACTTAAAATTTTTAGAATTTAATAAACCACTATTTTATGGTTTATTTTGTACTGAATTGAGTATATTTTATCCACTATTCTCACACTTATCCATATAATTTGCATGTTTTTAAGTTTCCTACTGAATTTTGTGCTATGATTGAAAATATGCTTCCTAGGCCTTTAAATTACTAATTTTTAATCCTCTCTTATTACCATTCAATGTCGTGATTCGTGTGTTAAGTGATTTCAGGTTTATGAGGCAAGAATGGCTTAGAGGATGGAAAGGAAGCATTCAAAAGTGGAAGGAACTCAAAGAACTAAAGATTTGAGAAGCTGGCTTCGACGCGTACGCATGGATGACGCGTGTGCGTAACCAGGAGCGTCGTTCAATGACGTGTAAGCATGACTAACGCGTACTCGTGACCCACGCGTACGCGTGACTAGCGGCACGTGCTGCACTAAAGTGAATATGCTGGGGCGATTTCTGGGCTGATTTTGGCCCAGTTTCATGCCAAAAAATAAAGACAAGAGGTTGAGGATGGAGCTGGGAAAATAATCAATCAATCAATCATTCATTCATTCACACACTTTAGGTTTTAGATGTAGAATTCTAGAGAGAGAGGCTCTCTAAGTTTTAGGGTTTCTTCTTTTATTTTCAGTTTCATCTAGGTTTAGGTTCTACTTCTTATATTGATTCAAGTTACTCTTTTAATTTCTTGTTATTATCTCTTTGCATTCCTTAGTTTATATGTTGTTACCTTTACCTTGTTGCTTTATTGTTCATGACTCCTTGTTTGGTTCCAATTTCCTTTTAATGCATTTTGAGGTATTTTATGTTTATTGTCGTTATCTTTAATTTGTTGTTATTGTTCTCTTGCAATTGTTAGTTTTAGATTTTACTATTTCGTGTTAATTTTCTATGTTTTTGTTTTGTATCTTCCAAGTGTTTGATAAAATGCTTGGTTGGGTTTTAAAATAGATTTTTGTTTTCTTGGCTTGGATTGGGTAATTCGGAGACTCTTGAATTGTCAAAGTCTCTTGTTGATTGGTGATTGAAAGTCGCTAGTTGGCTTGAGCTTCAATAAATCTAATCTTTGATTAGGACTAGTGAACTCAAGTTGATTTTGTTCACTTGACTTTCCTTCAATTGTTAGAGGTTAACTAAGTGAGAGCAAAATGCAATTACCATCACAATTGACAATGATAATGAGGATATAAATTTCAATTCTCAACCCTTGTCAGGACTTTTCTTAGTTGTTTGTTTATTTTCTCGTTATTTACATTACATGTCTCTTATTACAAAAACCCCAAAAGATATCTTTTCATAGCCAATAATTGCATACTTCCCTGCAATTCCTTAAGAGACGACCCGAGATTTGAATACTTCGGTTATTTTTATTGGGTTTGTTTAAGTGACAAACAAATTAAACGTTGAACGAGGATTGTTGTTAGTTTAGAACTATACTTGCAACGCGATGTTATTGAGAAATTCTAGACCGCCATTTTCCTCCGTCAGAATCAAACAAAGAAAAATAGCAAGAACAGTTCGAATACCAAGAAGAAAAATAGGACACTTTTTCAAAAATTTAAGAAAATGAAGACACAAAAAGACACCAAATTTGAAGACGGACACATGACATCAAAAGAAAAACAGTAAAAATACCTGATCTAAGGAACAAGACAACCATTAGTTTGTCAATCACAAACAATCCCCGGCAACGGCAGCAAAAACTTGGTGCGTAAAATTAAACTCTGCACAACTTAACCGGTAAGTGCACGGGGTCATCTAAGTAATACCTCAGGTGGGTGTGGGTTATCCTGCAATCTGTGGTTATCCTGCAGATCTCAATCAGGCGAATAGAAAGATAGTTGTTGGGTGTTGTAAGCGCATAAACAAGCAATAACAAAAGCGATAAATGATTGGTGTAGAGACAGTAATGGTGGATCAGTTAAGGCTTTAAAGATGCTTCTTCTTCTGGATTAATACGTCATACCCACTATTCCAATGATGAATGATTCATTCAATGGCAAGGCTGTAAGTGATTAGGCCAATGGTCATGGTCACTAATCTCCTCAGGTCTAGACCAAACATCCGAACAGACTAGATCAATCTGGGACAGGATGAAGCACACGTGACTCAATCTCTTGACGATCCTACTCAAACGACACAGACAAGGTCAGATCTTCCAAATTAGAGATTGATGATCTTATGGGTCTAGCCCTTAGAGCCATAGGAACCTCAGTTATCCCAGACTAACGAGATTTTATGTCACATACCCCAATTAGCCCAGATAATTCTATTGGAACCCGTGATGCATCATCAAGTTGTAGTTCAATACTATCCGGGTCAGGACTCGTAACTCATGTAGAATCGAGATTCTAAGGATGAAGAGTGACAATGCATCATAGAATAGAATCAAACATTTGTTGGAATGGAAAAGTACTTGTATTAATTCATTGGAATCAGCAGAGCTCCTAACCTTAACCTAGGAGGTTTAGTTGCTCGTATTGTACAGAAAGTAGTATCAATTGTTCTGAGGGGATGAAGATCCTAAACATGGGTGATCTTCGCCTATATATACTAGCCTAATAACTAAGAAGTACAAAAATGTGATAGACTAGACTAAAGGTGCGAAAATCCACTCTTGGACCCACTTTGGTTGAGTGCTTGGGTTGAGCTTGGCGTCCAACTTGAGGAATGGGCGTTGAACGCCCATTAGGGGGTTGTCCATGCTGCCTTGTGCTCCTTGGGTGGCGTTGAATGCCATGAAGGGAGTGATTTGGGCGTTCAACGCCCCAAGAAGAGTGATTTGGGCGTTCAATGCCCAATATGGGTAGTCTCCTTCGAAGAAAAGTATAAACCATGATGTATTTCTAGGAAGCCCTGGAAGTAGCTTTCCAACGCTGTTGAGAATGCGTCATTTAGATCTCTGTAGATCCAGAAATGCTCGTTTGAATGCACGGAGGTCAGAATCTGACAACATCTGCTACGCTTTCCTTGCATCTGAATCGAACTTTGCCAAAACTCTCCAATTTCAGCCAGAATTTACTTGAAATCATAATAAATCACAACAAATCAAAGTAAAATAAAAAAATATGAATTTTTCACTGAAACCTATTAAAACATAATAAAACTCAACAAAACATAACTAAAATACTAGGAAAATAATGCCAAAAAGTGTATAAAATATCCGCTAATCACCACCGTTGCCAAGGTCTTCCAGTTCCAGAGCCACCATTGCTGCGTCGTCCTCAGATCTACTCTTTCAATTGAAATTGCTTCCGACTTGTAGCTGTGGACTCGAGGATTCAGAACTTGAGGAACCAGGAGGTCAAAAGTGGTAGAGATCATCATTACAATTGTTCGTCGTTTTTGTGATAGAGTGCTAGCCATCGTCATCCACTTTTTCTCGGTGATTGGCTTGATTATCATAGCTTCTCTGCATAGTAAGATTTATTGATCAATGTGATTCATTTGACTTGATGTGAAATTCTGCATAAATTTGATAATATCCACTAGTTAGGTTTAACTGAACTTGATTTCATTAAAATTTTGAACTTTGAATTTTGAAATTAGGAATTGTTGCAACGAATTGGTATTATCATTTTCGTGTAACACTGGGTTCTACTATTTAATCATTATTTCCCGAATGTATTGGCAATATAGCAATTTGACAAAGCTTATTTCTGTGTTACATATCACCGTGGTGTTTTTTTGAATTTTGTTATCTAATTTTATTCTTTACACTTTACATTATGTTTTGCTTTTCAGTACATTGATGAGTTAGATATGAAAATAAAGAAGTATCTCAGAGGAGAAGCTGCTTCTTTTGAGGTATATAATATTATTATAGTTTCTAGAATCAATACGTTGGCAGCCAATTATATTATCTCTTAATCTTAATTTATAGGATTTTAAAGATAGGAATCTCAAGCAGCTACCTGTCAGAGAAGAATTATATGACAATGCTACGAAAGTTACTGCCAAGGTGGAAAAAGTAAGCTGTTTTTCATGTGTCTTTTATGTTCAACAATTAAACTAAATTTATCCTTTTGTTTAATGATCTCTATATGACATGCTATAGGAAGAATTCAATTTTAGTTGTGCATTATATTCTTATTTGAAATTGACTAAATTCAAGATTAAGTATTAGATTTAACTAAATCTAAATTTGATGTGTGAAGAACTTTGAGAATTAAAAGAAATCTTGTGCTTGGTCTGGGATTACCGAGATCAATCAGATGATCCATATTCAAGGTTTTATATATAGGTTCTTGTTTGATGTAGTATATTTTTTATCTGGCTTGTTGAATTTTACGTTATCAAGCTAGTAATTAACTTGGACAAAACAGTTGGACAAATAATAATGGCATAAAAAATATTTCTCTTACGTGTGAAAATTAGAAAAGTAGTTACCAATAGTGTCCCATAATCCAAAGTCAACTGTACTGCCATCAACCACAACATTTACACTAAAGTTGTCAAAAATTGTAGGCACATAGTGCTAATTTTTTGCTTAAGTTTAAGCTTGGTTTTTTTCTCCTATTTGAAAGGCATGCTAGCAAGTTTTAGTGATAATTTCTTGCTTGTTTCTATTTGTAAATATTCCAATATTATACTCTATTTTTTGTTTTTCTTTTAAGTATTTATGCATTCTTGGATTGGCGTGACACTCCTCAAATCTTGAGTGCAGATCACAACATTTAACATTTCATTAGTTGTCCATGGAACCATTGCGAAAAAATGATGATTTTTAGAAGGTAATTTTTTCTTCTGCAAATGGAGAGGCACTAATACTCTTTTTGCAGCATGACTTTCCTTAACTCCTGTGAAATTGATTCTTGTACAGGAAGAATCTAACCCATATGTTGTTCGCATTAGCATGGGCATCTTCAGAGTCTTGGTTAGTTCTTTAGGGATAACAACCATTACAACAATTAGAAGGATTGTATCAAATCACAAGGCATTCCAGGTCTGATTGCGCATCATCATCATCACATTTTTTTTCTTTTCAATTCTTGTTCGAATGTTAGCATATTTATAAAATAGTCAATGATAAGTATATTGAATTAGCTTTTTATAAAAAAGAAAGAAAAAAGGAAAATGTGAATTAGTTAATGACTAGATCACCTATATAGGGTTCGTTGAAAGGCTAGATGTTTTGACCTGTAAATCGGGTGTCTTTGTGTTCGAACCATAAGAATACAAAAATTAGCCTTTGAGATCACTTATGGGACAAGCTCTCTTGGAGCATAACACAAAGGAAGAAAGGGAAGCAAGGTATTGGCAGCTTCTTTTTTTTTTACCGGTTTTATGTCAATTGTTTTGTTAGTTAGGCAAGAATTTGTTTATTCTTCTGACATAATTTTTCCTTTCACAATCCTCAAACTTTGTCTTTGGAACTTGGATTGGGATTGACTATTTTGACTACAATTTACCTTGGTAAGTAGCTTAGTACACAAGCCAAGATTTTACTTTGGTAACTGTTATTCAATAATGAAAAGGCAAATAATCTTCCATATTATCACATGGGCATATGATGAAGAAGAATCTACTGCTAGAGCATATGATTTAGCTGCACTTAAGTACTGGGGAACATCAACTTTCACCAATTTTCCGGTATGGTAATAGATATTCCCTATTAAGCGATAGTCTATTTTAGCTTAAGCTTAAATGCAAATTATTTATGACCTAATATCCTCATGCTTCTTCCTACAGATATAAGATTATGAGAAAGAGATTGAGATCATGCAAACTATGACAGAAGAAGAGTACTTGGCTACTTTAAGGAGGTAAGATAGATAGAATTCACAAGATTGGTTTAAGAGAATTACCAAGATCACTTCACTCATATTTTCACTTTCTTTTTAACTTGCAGAAAGAGCAGTGGCTTTTCAAGAGGTGTATCAAAGTATAGGGGTGTTGCAAGGTGATACTCCAAAAGAAAATATGAACATCATGAGTTCTGGATTGCAGTAGATGAATATGAATCACTAATACTTGTTTAGTATATTACAGGCACCACCACAATGGTAGATGGGAAGCACG
>NC_029789.2:26603530-26625547 GCF_000816755.2 Arachis ipaensis
CTAGGCACTTACAGTAAGTTAAATTGCTAGACCCCATAAGAGCTCTACAAAACTAGATTGAGATTCTGCGTGCACACACACACAAGCAATAGTTAACCCAACTTAACTTGGATTAGTTGAAGCTTAATGGATTTTAGATACTGATAATTGTGTTAAAACAAAATTGCATATCTATTGACTTTCATTCACAACTTCTCTAGACATGTTGACCAGAATCTGAATTTCCACTGTCCTGCAACAGGCACCCAAGAAGATGCTGCTCGTGCTTATGACATAGCAGCCATCGAGTATTAGTAAAGATATATTCATTGAACAAGATATATTGGAATTATAGTTCATTTCCATTTCTATAGCAAAAATAAAAGTCTTAAGATATATTTCTTTTTCATAATATTACTTTTAGTATAATTATAGGCTTGTAGCATTTTTTATTGTTTAGATTTGTAATATGATTTATTATTTTTCAAGAGAAATGTATGTATCAATATTTGAGTTTAATGAAATATCTCATTTTGTAGTAATTAATTTGAGTATATTATAATTAAAAAAAGTCTTAAGATTTTAGCGGCAATAGTAATGGCAACTAAAAGTGAATAACATTACAATTTTAGAATAATTTTTAGTGGCCATATAAATTGCCGGTAAAATAGATTTTGGCGGCAATAATAATGGCTACTAAAAATGAATAACATTGGAATCTTAGAATTACTTTTGGTGGACATATAAATTGCCAAGAAAATAGCCATTAAAAGTTATATACTTTTTGCGACTATTAAAAATGTCTTTACTGGCAAATATTATAATTGCCGCTAAAACCTTTTAGTGACAAAGTATAAGACGGATAATGTCTAATTGCCAGTAAATATATTAGCGGTTATTTTTATTGCCTCTAAAAGCAAAATAAATGGTCGCTAAAAGTGATTTTTTTTTTTAATGAACAAGTAGAACCAACTCAAGTGCAAAATAAACTAATTCAGGAACAGGAAAAAAAAAGAAACAAGGGGAAGAGGAAGTAAATTGAAAAGATAATAAAAAAGAAAAGGAAGGAGAAGGCATTAAAGAAGACCTGAAAAAGCTTAGGGAATGGTCGTCGTCCTCGTAAAGAGTCAAAACTCAAAAGATACACCACACAGTTTGAAAAGTGAAAGCACTTTAGTGTCTTGTTTTTGTTGTCGCTGCTGTAACTCGTTATCGCCGCTGCTTCTCACTGTCGCTGCTACTCCTTGCATGCTCCACGGTCATCGTTGCTGTTTCTATGTTTGTTTCTGTTTTTATTTCTTCTATTTTTGTTTCTGATGAAGAAAAAGAAAAAATACTGTAATGAAAAAAAGAAAAAAAAATAATTTAGTTCAAAATATGATTTTAAAACTACATTAAATCATAAAGACGATTTTATATGTAAAAAAATATTAAAAACAAAAAAAAATTTAGTCTATAATTTAAAAATTAAAATCATACTTAACTCTAGATAATATCACCTAGCTAAATTCAAGAGCATAACATTTTCCATCAATGACATTGTAAAAGGTAAAGGTGGTGATGTGAGTCAGTTCCTCTTCCAGTCTTCCACCTAACTTATACTTTCTTTTTATTATAAAATAAAACTTGTCACGAACTTGTAGTTACCCACTAATTTCAACCATTGTAACTGTCACCGACACTATTAAGGGGGATAAATAGACAATCACGTACTCGGCCCTAGATATTCATAGTTCAAAGTACAGTACCATATGTGTCTGTCTGTCACCTACAAAATTCACACTACTCCTCAGTCACTTAGAATGTTTATATCATTCTTGATTATCCTGAAAATGTAACGTTAAGCTGCAGTTTCTAACCGTAAATTATAGTTTAATTAATCAAACAACTGATGATAATTATTATAGCAATTCCAGTAACCTACTCCATTCGTGATCAGATTAAATTATTCTTGTTACCATTATTTTAGTCTTCTAGAAGCTTCAACGTGAACGCAGTTAGTTGTCCAGTGATATATTAATTGCATGTGTCATGCTCCAACTCATCACACATGAAAAGGCAACTTTTTTAAAAGAAATAAAATAAAATAACCTATAAGAGATGATGCCGAGTTATATAATCCAACAATATATGAGAGAATATCTTCATCAATCATATATATATATATATATAATCAACTTCACATGAAATTAATAATTGAGAATCGTTAGATAAAAATTTAGTTAAATTAGTCAAATTATTTAAAGTCTCTCAAAATTAATTAAATATTATTAGATTTTAAAATTTAAAATTTAAAATTAACACTCCTAAATACATTTACACTACATCGATTTCTACTATTTCATCATAACAATATTTTTGACTTCCACCTCACAGTCTTCATAGTATCCCGTCGGTTCACATTCACATTTCACCGTCGCCGCCAAAAGCAGCTTTGACGCAAAGTGCTTGCTATCCGAGAGTGCCGCTGTCCTGTGATACATGTGCAGCTTCAACCATTGTCGTTTCACGATCCTGTGCTCTTGCCTACGCTGCTTTTCACGACCCCAGGGCTGCTGCCACCTCCACAGTGCCCTGCCAGTCCTCCTCCACAATTCACCATCACCGCCCGCGAAAACTTTGATGCGAGGTGCTTGTCCGTCCGAGAATGCCGCTGTCCCGCGATACCTGTGCAATCGTAGCCACTACTATTTTGCGATCCCGTGCTCCCGCCGCCGTTGCTGTTCACGACTCTTATCAATTAAGTCGGATGTTCATTTTACTAAGTATGCAGATGATTCTTTTAATTCTAAAGTGGATGTTTATTTGGGTATGCCATTACTTGATTTGCTTGATTCTACAAGCACAAGCTCCGTAAAATGTTCATTTTACTATGTATGCATATGGTTCTTTTCACTAAGATATAGATGTTTATTTGGGTCATACTATTTGGGTAAACGAAGCAAAACAGCATGCGATGAAAATGGCAAAGACACGATGCAGCGGCATGGAAGCAAGGGCAGAGGTGCAGGGAGCGCGATGCAAGGAAGAAGAAGGTGCAGCGGCGGCGTCGATTACAGAGAACACATGGATGGTGTGATGCATGGGAGAAGAAGGTGCAGCAGTGGTGCGGCGCGTTACTTCTTCAGACGATGGTGGCGCTGGTGAGGTGCGTTGGTGACGGGGCGACAGGAAATGGGGAGTAAAGCGGCTGCAATAAAAAGAGAGAAAGGTGGAAGGTAAGAGACTAAGGTTGTAATGGATAAATGGGGTGGAATATTTTTTGTTTTAGTGGGCCTGGAGTGCAACTCATTGTTCACGTTGTTCGCACCCCGAATAAAGTTAAAAAAAAAAAAACAATCCACCCAAATTATCCAACCAAAGAACCCCATTCAATAATTCAAAAATTTTAACCATCCATGATACCTTAATTTACCAAAGCACTAGCTTTTTCCTTAAACCCTCTGCTATCGCCACTTCACCAACCAGCCCCTTTCGCCGGCATCACTCTCTCCCTCACTGGATATCATCATCCTGAGTTCTTCACACCGTCGCTTGGTCACTAACTAGCCCCATCGTCGCCGTCGGGATCCTCCTCACTGAGTCACCGCCACGTCAAGGAGAATTTGAGATAACATCAAATCTAATCAAATAACCATCCACTTAAGAATAAAAATAATCATCCACATGCCTATTGAATTGAACATCCAGCATATTTTAATTGTATCTAACTAAACCCAATCCAATCAAATAACCATTCGCATACCTACTAAAATGACTATCCGACATATTATTGAACTAATATGTATCACCTTCAGAAGTTTAGATATACATACAGAGGTAATAAGTAATAACCTTTGGTTAAGAACCAGTTGCACCGATAACTAAAATGGTCTTTTCCTTGAAATACTCCTCAACACTATTACTTGTGAACTCTGCCATATCTAATTGAAATAACAAATAGTTGTAGTAATTAACGGTATATGAAAATGCGTACTAAATCTTATGTAGTTGTTTGGCTCTATCAATAACTGCTACAAAATACTATTTACGGCTGCGTCTGCATGAGCTGCAGAGGGACAGCGACACACGATCAAGATGCAGCGGTATCAGTGTGAGGGTGCAGCAGTGTCAGCACGAGCCGTGGGGGGACAGCGGTGTGGGGTGAGGTTGCACGGCGTGCATGGACATCGGTATTTCGACTGCATTGCATTAGGCGTGAGACTGCGGCGTCGGAACGGCTGTCTCCAGCGCCAATGGCGAGTTTTGGGCATGAACCGGAGATTGATGACGGTGAGTTTTAAGCGTGGAGGGAAGGACCATCGGGATGAAGGATGATGTGAGTGGAGGAGGGGCAGGAGGAGGGTTGAGATGAAATGGAAACGTGATGTCACAGTATATTAAAAAGAGGTTATGTTGCCTAATCCTAATAATTTAAATTCAAAAATTAATTATTCTAAGAAATTGAGAATCTGATTTTAATAATTAATTTAACTTTTTTTTAAGCTATTATTCACATTGTTCAACATTTACATTGTTTACCTCTATTTTTTTAATTGCTATCATCAATAATTCAATATACAACATTAATAAATATTTTCTCTCACACAACCACAAAAATTAACAAGTGCAATACTAGATTAATGCACAAATTCTCTGTATAACCATAAAAAAAATGTATAAACAAAAAAATCACCTCCCTAATGCAATAGTCACCACCACCTATATATGTTTAAATAGTATATTAATTACATCAATAATATTTCATTATTCCCTTGGTTGTTATTTCCACTTCTTGATCATTTCAAGAAAAATTTCATTCCATGTATCTATAGGCCCTGGCAAACACCAATGAACACAATCATTTTGAACATGTTCTGGAACCCCTTTAGAAAATGGAAAAGGATACATATAAGGACCAGGATGACCATCAGGTCTTAAGAGTGCTAATTTTGTTACATCCAATGCCTCAAATCTAATAAACCCTAATAATCCACTTTCATTATTGGCTTTTTCCTTGGCAATTGCCACTTCTTCCATCTCAATCCTCCTAATCTCAGCATCCATTCCTTCAAGCTTTTTCTCTTCTTCCTTATAAGGCCTAGTCATTGAACATGTACCTGCCTTATCCCAATCACCTTCAAAATGAGCAGGTGAAAATGTCTTCACAATTACATCAACACCATTATTATTGGAATTTCCATTTCTACCCCCTGCTAGTTTCCTCTCAATTATGCTATTAAGGGTAGTCCTTAATGCCTTCCTTAATGGATCATAAAAATCAATTTGAGTGTGATTAAATTCAGCAACATTCAAGCTTCCCAAAATTTTCCCACCCTCATAGTAAATTGAAGGAAGCAAAAACCAATGGCCAAATGAAATTACAATCATATCCCAATTACCGATATCCCTAGCCCACCTCTCATTAACATGATCCAAATACATAGTATTATAATATTGCCCATTATTTGATCTCTCTACACCTTGAACAAGAAATGGGGACCAATACAATGAGAAACTTGAATTATGAGAAGGGAAGTGCCACCTACGGAATTTATTGTCCTCACCATTTCTATACACAAGATTTGGTGTTGAAATTGTGGTCAACATGCATAGTAGTGACTCTAATTGATTCCTAGCAAGAGAGTCACCAAGAAAAGCAATGTGCTTGTTCCTAACAAGTTGGAGAAAAATGTTGGGGTCAAACCTTGGAAGATTGCATTGACTTGGCTTCCATCTCCAATATAGGTACCCTGAGTCAGGTCTTCCATTTGGGGTGCATTTCTCAGTCCCTTTGACCGTTCCACATGTGGTTGCATTGTACATAGGGCCTGTGTTGTCACTCACCCATTCTCCATTGGAGTAGTCACATTGGTTCTCTTCATCGTCATAATAAGCCTTTTCCTTTTCTGCCACACCGAGAAAAATTAATAATAAATTACAATGCATTTATGTGAAGCATTCTAGTAATAAACCAACAAACTTAATAAAGCCCCATGTCACACGTTGTTATATTATGTGTGAGTTGTGAAAATAAAAATTTTGGAAAACGGGTTTTTTTTTCAAATTACCAAATACAAAAAAAAATAAGTGAAAGAGAGCTTATTGTGGAATTTAAGACCAACAAATAAGTAATAATCAATCACTTTCTCTGCTTCAAAATAATTGTGAATCTAGATAATAAAGTGGTGCATTGAAAATGTATTTGAATAATTCAGACACGTTGAGTTTCCAATGCACTATTTTGCTTAAACTCACAGTTATGTTTTGAAACAGATGTAGTATATATTTTTAAGCAAGATAGAAGAAAGTACACCATGCATAAACATTGCACGATGCATATACCTGTAGAAGAAGAATTTGTTGTTAATGACGACGACGAAGAAGGAAAAGAAGGAGGAATAGGGGAAGAAGAAGAAGAAGAAAGAGAAGAGTGGTAGGTGATGGTGATGGAGTTTGAATGAGGAAGATGATGAGTTTGTGGAGGAGAGGGAGGAGGAAAGGAAAGAGGGTAAAAGTGTAAGCAAAGCAAAGCAGTGGGAAGAAGAGCAATAGGAAGCAAAGCATAGAGTGTTAATGGAAGAATTCTCTTAATGAGACATAATGATTGATCCTTGAATGGGTTTGTAGCATTTCCCATCTTCTCTGCTTTTGTGTTTGTTTATGTTAATGTGGAAGTTGAAGAGGTAGATAGAGATGTTTGCTAAGCACAATATTGGATCTTCCACAATCTCTGAAAGTTTTCACAAGTTGTGTTTTTGTGGAGATTCGGTCATGGAACACTGAAATACAATGATTGTATTCATTCCGGATTTGTTGCAGAGCGAGAAAAGGCACAAATGATAAGGTCTTCTTATCAATTATGCGCAGTAACTAGAGCAATTTACTCCTCTTCCTTTTGTTTGACTTGTCATACCTTAATAATTAAAGTCGAAACTCAGATGCAGTCGATTTCACGTAGCGGTTAGATAATTTAACTGATTTGACTAAATTTTCATCTAATAACTTACAATTATAAGTAAATAAATACAAAAAGTAAAAAAAAAAAGATAAGTTTTGTTATTGTGCAATTTATCGCTTATATATAGTTAGTTACTGCTCTGTACTCTCCTCTTTAATCTTGTTCCCTACCCTCCGTTTCTGGTTCATCCGTTCTGTTTTGCTCTTTTTAGTAGGAGCAGATTTTTGTTTTCATATTAGAATTAGTATTTCTGCTATTATCTTGTACATTAAAAATGGATATTAAATATCAAGAATAGACACCACGAAAAGCGGGGGACAAGCATTTAATCATTTATAGTGGTAAAATATAAATAAAAATATAAAAAATGATAATTTCACTCTAGATGTGATTTTTTTATGTTGTATATTCAGGGAGCTAGAGTTTTTTAATGGAGGGGGTCAACATGTAATATATAACTTGACAAGAGAAAAGAAATAAAATTAAGAAGGTTAAATTGTAAAATAATCAATTTTTTATATAAAAATGATCAAGTTAGGGGGGACCATTGCCCCCGTTTCTTAATACCAAAATCCATCCCTTTGTATATTATATGAAATATGAATATGAATTTATAAAAAATATCAGTATCAAAATAAAAATGACAATATTCATTTCTAAATATAAAACCACAGTTTTGTAGGTTTTTTTTTCCCCTTTAAAATCGCATTAATACTTTTCCCCTTTAGTTTGGTTATAACTTTATTTCTTTGCACTTATACTTCATCAACTCCCAAACTCCCAATCATTCCAATAATAAATTAAAAAAAAAAGGTCGTTCTCTAATTTATAGTGTTGGTCACTACTTTACAATTATTTTCTGGTTCTTTTAGGAAAATGGCTTCTTATACAGGCAAAGTCGAAAGACCAAAATACCCCGTTAATAATCTTTCTGTTTAGCATGTTCTAGTTGCAAGCTGAACACAGGTGCTACATTTGCAAGGACATAATTGTCTTAATACTTTACACTTTACAGTAGCCATAGCCCATAAGGGCCATGGGGTTCCCCATTCATCGGTACCATTTTCATTTTTCAACGACAAATTCAAAAATCAAAAGTGAGTTTTGGCATTCAAAGGTCTTTTTTTTTTCCTTTTAATTTGCTTTTTGAATTGCGATTTTTTCCGTACGAAATAAGTTTTTATTGATATATTCTTTAATAATAATAAAAAAATTGATATCTTCTTATTCATAATACATTTTATAACCTCGATATAATGAATTATGTAATAATGACTTTATATGAATTTTTTATTTAATTAGTTTAGTAATTATAGTATTAAAATATATTTTAATGATACAGGTGAGAAGTGTCGGTGACTTCCAAATGGTAGAATTTAAAGAATAAAGGGAGAAAGAGAGATGAAAAGTGTTGCATTAAAAATAAATGAATAAATTGAATGAATAATATTTACACATGAGTTTAGTTAGTATTTATAGTTCTAGTTTTTTGTTTATTGAACTCAAAAAATTATAACTAATACACATTTACTTGCACAATTAATCATAACTCCTAACTAATTATAATAGTAACTAATTCTAACAATTTTATAACAGTGATCACAATTAACTCAACTTCGTTATATGCTTTTTCTTTTGTTCCCTCTCAAACGAAGGATTACATTGTCCTTAATCACGAGTTTGGAGCAAAATTCAGTGACCTTTTTAGAAGAAATTACTTTAATCATAGCATCTGCCACTTGTGTATCTCCTGAAATATGATGAACTTGAATGTCTTTATTTGACACATGATTTCTGACAACTCCCAAATCTACCTCAAAGTATTTGGAACGAAAATGACATACTAAGTTTGCTGATAGCAATGCCTCTCTACTTAGGGGTGTTCATGGATCGGATCCGATTCGCGTATCTCCGGTATTTATTCGAATCCAATATGAAAATTGTGGATATGGATCCGATCCGCACACTAATAAGATCGGTTTGCGAATTTTATGTAGGTATCGCATATCCGTAGATCTGCAAAAATAAATAAATAACTAAGTAAATATTTTTTTATATTTTATTTCAACTAATAATTGTCATATATGTTGTATTATTATAATTTTATTATTTAAGAAAAGTATGTTTAATATTAGTGTTAAGTACGATTTTGGTCCCTAAAGTATAGGCCGAAAATTTTTTTCATCCCCAATCTTTTTTTGCATACAAAATCGTCCCTAAAGTTTAGTTTAATTTTAAAACCATCATTCGGACCAAAATACCCTTCCCATTCTTCATCAAAATACCCAGTTTCTATTCTTCTTTTTTTCTTTTGCATCACCGCAACATCTCTTCTTCTTTTTCTTCTTCTTCATCACAGCACCAGCAACAACAACAATAAAATCAGAAGCACAACCAATGTAATAAAGATAAAAAATAGAATCAGAAATACAAAGCTCAGAAAATTGATTTTTTTTCTCAGATATACAAAGCTCAGAGAAATGTTGTACTGTGCATTGCAGCTTGTTTTCTCTACTGGTAAAGCACTAGAAGATAAAAAAAATCAGAACGCAAGAATCAGAAGAACAAAACACAAAGAGATCAAAGATCAAATTAGAAGCAGAAGAAATTAGAAGCAGAAGAAATAATGAACAATAAAATCAGAATCAGAACCAGAAAATCAACTCAGAAGCAGAAGAAATTAGAAACAGAAGCAGAACGAATCAAAAATAGAATCGGAACCCTAGAGAGGACCAGTGGTAAGGACTAGCGGCGAGGATACAAAGCAGCAGCAAGGAACAGAAGCGGCGGCAAGGAATAGAAGCATCGGCGGCAGTGGTGAAGCACGACATCGACGAGGTACCCCTCTTCCTCTCCCTGACCGTGCGTTTTCTCTCTCTCTCTCTCTCTCTTCACGAGCTCTTCGACGGCGGCAAGGTGTGGCGGCAAGGCTCGCGTCTCCTCTCTCCTTCACAAGACAAGGAGCAACGGCAAGTGGCAACGAGCAGCGGCGACAAGCGAGAGGAGGATGAGCAGAACGACGACGTGGCGGATTTCCTTCTCCCCTCACGTGATTCCCTTCTCCCCACCTTTCCTTCCCCCTTCTTCTTCCCTCCCCCTCCTCGCGTGATTCCCTTTTTTAGGTAGGGATAATTTGGTAATAAAACTTAAAATTTTGGTAAATATGATGATTTTAAAACTAAGTTAAACCTTAGAGACAATTTTATATGCAAAAAAAGATTGGAGACGAAAAAAATTTTCGGCTTATACCTTAGAGACCAAAAAATTTTGCGCATATTCACGGTGTTCATCCGAATTCAATCCAAAAATTGTGGATATGGATCCAATCCGCACACTAATAGGATCGGATTGCGAATTTTATGTAGGTATCCGCATATCTACGGATCCGCAAAAATAAATAAATAAATAATTAAATATTCTTTTTATGTTTTATTTCAACTAATAATTATTATATATATTGTATTACCATAATTTTATTATTAAAAAAAGTATGTTTAATATTATTTTAAGAGCAAACATGTTTAAAAGAGTAGAAAAAAGAATTTTATTGATATTTTTTTAATAAAAATAAGCTTTTCAAAATATTTTTGTGTTTTGCGGATATATCCGATCTGCAAATATGTGGATTGGATCAAGATTTTGGCCATATCCGATCCGCGTTCACCCCCTATCTGTACTCAGCCTCGGTGCTGGACTTCAAAACATATTGTTGCTTTTTGGAACTCTAGGAAATTAGGTTCTGGCGCATATAGACACAATACCCTGCTGTAGACTTCTTATCCTCTATGTCTGAAGCCCAACCAGAATTAGAATAACCTGTGACAGCTAAAACTGAGCACTTTTGCATGTGCAGTCTAACTATTCTTGTTCCTTGTAAGTATATTAGGATTCTCTTCACTTCCTTCCACTGAGGAGCCCATGGAGCTTGCATGAATTGACTCATCTTGTTCATCGAAAATGCTAACTTTGACCTTGTAACAGTAAGATATTAAAGACTACCTACAACAGACCGATACAAACTTAGATTATTGAACACCTCGCCATCTGTGGAAGTCAGTGTCAGATTTGATGTCATTGGAGTTGGAACAGCTTTGTAGTCTTGCATTGATGCCTTTAGAAGAATATCCTTGATATACTTGGTCTGTGATAGCACCATTCCTCCATCACATGTCTTTGTTACTCCTATACCAAGAAAATAGTGAAGGGAGCCCATGTCTTTAAGTACAAAAGTCTTGTTTAGCTGCTGAATAATACTACTAATTGTGTTTGATGAGGAACATGTGATGACAATGTCATCCACATACACAAGCATAAAAGTGATTGAATCTTTTGTTTTTCTCACAAAAAGACTAACATCAGACCTTGTTGGGGTGAAGCTTAAGCCTTTTAATGTTGTTGAGAGCTTAGTAAACCAGGTGTGTGTGACTTGTTTAAGACCATATAGAGAGCGGGTTAACTTGCAAACCACTTGTGAGCCACCAATTCAAAACCTCTTGGTTGAGTCATGTGAATTTCATCATGAAGATCTCTGTGTAAAAAAGCATTATTAACATCCATTTGTCTTATGTCCCAGCCTCTAGAGAGAGCCAGAGTTAGAATAATCCTTACACTTGCTGGTTTGATGACTGGACTGAAAGTCTCTTTAAAATCAATGTCTGGCCTTTAATTGAACCCTTGAGCTATCAACCTTGCCTTGTACTTGCTCACTGTGCCATGAGAATTTCATTTTACTCTAAACACCCATTTGCTTCCGACTGAAGATCTATCTTTTGGTAATTATATTAGCACCCATATTTGATTTCGCATAAATGCTGCATATTCGTCATTCATTGATTGCCTCCAATGAGGAATGGTGAGAGCTTAATTGTTAAATCTGTTGACTCACATCGGATTGTTGATTCACCTCAGCTTGAAAGACTCTAGGTTTACTAATGCACTCTTGGATCTTGTTACCATAGCATGTTTGTTTGCTGTTTACGAGGGAGGTTGTGACTGAGTATCGAAAGTTTGATGTTGATCTGCAGTTGACACGGCCTGTTCTTGAGTATCATGAGATTTGGAACTAAAAACTCTTGCCAATTCTGGTGTATGAGGCATGTGAGGCAGCTGGTTTGTGGTTTTTGGCACTAAAAGAGTAGGTTGATTATCCAAACTTGGTTAGGCTGAGCTATCCAAAGAATTCACTGGTGTAAGTACATTAGGTGGTGCAGTTGCTAACTTTTGCACTGAAATATGAGGTATTGACAAGGAAGGAACACTAGCTGATGGAGTTGAGCAAAGAACAAAACCAAAACTACTTTCTCTGCTTGTGAGACACCTAAAATCTTTATACCCTAGAGTTGGTCCAAGATATACACATTGTTCTGACCGGAACTGAAACTTATGCTTGTTGTATGGCCTTGTATGAGGGTAACACAAACAACCAAACACTCTTAGCATATCAAGAGGTGGAGATTGTTGCATTAGCTTCTCATAGGGTGATTGATAATTCAATACTAGAGTAGATAACAGATTAATAAGTTGGGCTGCTGTGGTAAATACTTTCTCCCAGAATTTCATAGGCAAATGAGCTTTAGCTAATAGAGTTAACCCCATAGTTGTAATATGCTTGTATTTCTGTTCTGTGGCACCATGTTGTTAGTGCATATGCGGACAAGAAAAGCAAGGGACAATTTCTTCTATTCTCAAAAAATTAGCTAAACACTACAAGGAAACCTAATTTCAGCGGCTATATTAGGGGAGCGGTCAATTAGAACCGCCGTCGCTGCTACCCCAATTTCACATACCCGCGGTTGATAGCAACCTGCCTCTGAAAAACAAATCCGGCGGCGGCCATCGTTTTCACTCCACGGCAGTTCATGGAGTTCGCGCCATTCTATGCTTAAACCGCCTAATTTCTCTTTCGTTCGCACTTCTCGCTAGCTCCACTACCCACTATTCGCCATTACCTCAGTTCTTCATTTTTCCAAAACCTAGCTTGGCGCCCAGAACCCTAATTCCAGTGAATAAACCCTCTTCGTGCATAACGAAAATCTGCAAGGAATCATGGCTTAGCAAAAGTATATGGATTTATTCCTGTCTCTGGTAAGCTAATTGTGTTTTCCTTTGTTCTTTTTCGATTCAATTTTATACTTCTTCTAGTTAATAATCACTGATAACCCATTGTTGTTTCTCCTTCTTGTTCATCACTGTGAGAACGCACGAATTTCTCTCCTGGAAGTGCAAATTTCTGCAATTTAAGGTTACTCTGTCTCTTTCTCTACTATTAGGAATTTAGGGGTTTATTTGATATAAACTGTAAAGAGGAATTCATACTTATTACTTAATAATGTCTTGATTAAAAGACAATCTATCTTGAAACTAATAATAGGAAATTGTCTGATGAAGTAGTGCGCTTGAAGAAGTTCTTTATGTGATTTAATTTGTATGCAATCTGTGTAATTTCATTATTGGATTCATCATTGGGATCGGAGTTGCATATTTGATCATATGATCTGTTTAAATTAGTTCTCAATTGAGGTTTAAATTATGAAGTAAAATGAGCAACTAAGAGAAGAAAGGAGGGTGTGTTTGTTTATTTGTGAGCTAAGTAAAAATTCTACAGAGAACAATAATCATGACAAATAAAAAAACAAACAAAATCTGAGATACAAAACACAAGAAGAAATAGACCCAAAACTGATTGCAGGTAGAATCTTACTACAATGGAATAATAAAACTCCAAAGAAACCACCACGCATGCATATCAGAGAGGTATTTGATTTGTTTGATTAATTGATTAATTGGGTTTTGTAGGTCTTAAGCTGAAATAGTTATCCTCTCTAGTTTATATTCTTAGCAAAGGAAGCCAAATTGAGTCAAAACCAACTTTGGCACAGGTAATAATTATTAGTATTTTAAGATTTGTCTAATTTTGTTGATGATTATTGATAATTAAAGTTAAAAAATGGATTATTTAGTTTACTATGAATGCTAGCCCTGTTTTCTGATGTATTCATACTTATATAGTCAAATAGCTACTGCCAAGTGCCAATACTAAAAGTATAGATTATATTATTCCTATTCCACCACTGAACACATGCAAGTACCCAATAAAATGCTATTTACTAATTCTCCTATCAATCAAGTAAATAGCTACTACCCCTTTGTGTTTGTCTCGTCTATATTTGGTAAAACTTTGGTAAAAATTTTTGTTGTAGTGCATCAAGACAGGATCTCTTCCATTCTCAACCTTTGAGGTTCTTACAGCTCATCTCTGGAAGGTAAGTTAGTTAAGTTTGTTGCGTGCTATTTATTTATCTATTTCTTTATTGATTATTATTAAAGTTTAGCTAATAATGAGTTCTTTTAATGAAACATTTTCAAATATTTAAAAAAAATATTTTGACAAAGATCTGATTAGCTGATATGAATGTTTATTTGTTTCTTGACCTCTTTTGTTTGCTACTTATTCAAGGGAAGTAAGTGTGTGCACCCACCATTATAATTGTTGAATCTAATAAACACAATGACATAAACATGATTTGGCAAGTTTTTGAAAGTATTAGCACATGCAACAATAGGCAAGGGGTCCACTGTTCATGTAACAAGTGACAATTGATATTCTTTAGTTTATCCCTTCTCTAGTTCTGTAAATTAAATCTAAAAGAAAACATGAACAATTTAAACAAACTTGGCCTTTAAGATAATAATTTATACTACCATCAAGAGTTAAAAACTTGATAAATGGTAAAGACAAGAGATTCATGTCCATGGATGAAAAATGATTGCTTCTGTTTTTTATTGATGTCATAAAGCATACATGCATCTGCTGCTGTCTTCGACTGAAACCAAAAAGGTGTTATGGAAGATTTCAGGATTTAAACTAATTGACAACTAAAACAACCCAAGAGAAGGAATTGGAACTAAGTGCAAGATAAAGAATAAGTTAACCTGATTTTTTTATTATTACTTTACATGCTTTTCTTTGATTAGAAACAGAACACATGCACACACATTTAGAGGTCCAAAAGGCTTGAATCATTATATAGTTATTCGTTAGTTTGGTGTCTCTTTATACATATATATGTGAGTCATTTAGCTTTTACAAATTTTTATAAACTAAAATAGTTCATGATTACTCAGATAAGATGGATGAAATTAGTTCTTTGCATAAACTTAAAACAGCTGATTTCCTATCCACTACTTCTCTTCCATGTTTGGTGTTGTGCACTTTCTTAATTGAAATTTTACTATATGCTTCAATAATAGATCATATGATGCAGAGACTCCATGCAGAGAACAATAAGCATTAGTCTATTGAAGCATAGACCATTCAACTTTAAATAGCGAATTTGACTAAAACAATTAGTATTATGCTAACTGCGTAGTTTAATGGAGACATCCTCATCAAAGTTGGTTGGTGATGGGGATTACCCTGTTATTTTTTTTCCGATAAACTGATTTAATTAGTAATTTTATCAAGTGTTTTTAAAGTATATATTCGTTAAATTATTTTTAATTTATTATTATATTTGTTAGGGAAAAATTAAAGATTTAGCTAGAGAATACTAGAAATAAAAGAGAAATAGTATTTTTTATTTTTAAGATTGATTCACTTATTATTTTATTAGTATTAAATTGAAGATGAGTGGTAATCAATTGAAAAACAAAGATATCAAGGGCATTTCTCGGAAGAAAGAAGTAGATCAGGAATTCAATAGTTGAAGCATGCTTTGGGCTACTTTGTGCAATAGGTTTGTGTCTATTTAAAATTCACACGTAGTGATATCATTGACATTTTTGTATACTTTTACATTAGGACTTTTCATGAATGAGAGCTCAATGAGTAAAATTACATCTTATATGGTTGACTAAGGACTCCAGACTAGTTTTGAATATAATTAGTACTTAATCAAAGGTAAATCCGAATGAGTACCTAACTTCTACACATGACAGATAGCCTGGTAATGGATCATAAAAATTAGTCAACTTGCATAAAAACTCTAGATCATAAATTAATTTATATAATCATTCATTAGTGTGCTCTCCGTGGTCTGCGATTATTTAGTTTCACTTGCTGTAAAAAACACTGGACGTGCATTTATTCTGATCATATTTCCATTCATTTGCTATAGAGATATTTATTTTGTTGTTAAGATGGTCTTGAAGTTATATTGTCTAGTTTTGAGTGCATAGCTAGCTAACTAATTATGAACTTTTTTTTGGATGGAATTGAAAGAATGGAGAATGTATAGTAAATAGTGATGATGCATTAACAGTTAAGTCTTAAGAGTAGTACCATCTCTCTCTTACTTTCTTTGTGAAACTGAAAATGCAACTGCATGTGAAACTGTTGCGTTTTATGTCTAAAATTGGTGCTAAGTAACAGAATATTTATTCCAACCCATAAGAGCAGTAAATGCATGCAATGATATCCAGTTTTTATTATTTTAAGAGAGGGGGAGGGGGCAAGGGAAAACTATGATTTGAGCTGGTTTTTGGAATTGTATTTTTGAGGTGCGTTTGGCAGGATAACAAGCCAATCTCTTGTGGTTTTTGCCAACCTACATAGCTACTATCTTTCATCCATGTTAATTCATTTTTCTGATTCTAATTCTAATTCTTATTTTATTATTTTTCTTTCGAGTTTGCTTTTGCACATCATTCTGCCGATGGAACAATCATATGTCCATGTAATGCATGTGCTTTTAAGAAGTGGCTAACAAGGGACGAGGTGTACGATCATTTGATTTGTACACAATTCCCAATAGGATATACATTTTGGTTTTATCATGGAGAGCGCTCGATAGGAGAAACTAGCAACGTCTCAAGTAGTATTTTTTCAGACTTACAACAAAATTGTATGGCCGATGAGCAGCATCCTATGGTCGAGGTTGATTCAATTCGAAACTTGATTAGTGAAGGTCTAGGAGTTGGTGGGAACATCAGAAATGGAACACCCGTCATAGCAAATGAAGTCATTGATGGTGGTGCTCAAAGATTGGATCCTAGTGAATCTCATGCAACTCTTGAAGCGAAAGGGTTTAGCGAGCTGCTTAAGGATGGAGAAGAGCCGTTATATGAAGGGTGTACGAGATACTCGAAGTTATCTTTTCTATTGAAGTTGTTCCATATTAAATCCCTTTGTGGTATGACCGACAAGTCCATGAAGATGATTTTAGAACTATTGAGTGACGCATTCGAATATGCAAGGATTCCAAGTTCTTTTTATGAGGCAAAAAAGATCATTTCTAAACTCAGTTTGGATTGCACGAAGATACATGCTTGCCCAAACAATTGTATGTTGTATTGGGGCGAAGATGAGAACAGGGAGACATGTAAGGTCTATAATAGGTCTAGATGGAAGACATATAAGAAAAAAGGTCCAGCTGAGGCATCGAGTATTATTGGTAACAAAAAGAAGAAGCATCCAGCAAAAGTTCTTCATTACTTTCCTTTAAAATCTCGATTGAAAAGATTGTTCTACTCGTCAAAGACTGCTGCTGATATGCGATGGCATGCTACAGCTGAGAATAAGGATAACACAATGAGACATCCAAAAGACTCTGAGGCCTGGAAAAAAGGTTTGATTTGGAGCACTCCAACTTTGCATCCGATCCACGAAATGTGCGTCTTGCATTAGCTACCGATGGCTTCAATCCACATGGAACTTTGAGTGCAAATCATAGTATTTGGCCTGTCATTCTCATTCCGTATAATACTCCTCCATGGACGTGTATGAAATCGACATCATTCATAATTTCAATGATAATTCCTGGCAAGAAAATGCCAGGAAATAACATAGATGTTTATTTGCAACCTCTAATAAAAGAGTTAAAGGAGTTATGGGTTGAGGGTTGCGATGCATATGATGCTTTAACACAAGAAGTCTTTAAGTTGCACGCAGCTTTATTGTGGACAATTAGTGACTTTCCTGGGTTAGGGACTCTTTCTGGATGGAATACATACACAGGACTTGCTTGCCCGTCTTGCAACTTCGATAATATCCCTCATCGTCTCAATCACAGCAAAAAGTATTGTTTTATGGGTCATCGTCACTTTCTGGATCAGAGACACAAGTTTAGATTAAACACCGTTCAATTTAATGGAAGAGAAGAAACAAGGCTTCCACCAAGAACATTATCTGGCAATGAAATCCTTTCACAAGTTGAGAATATTAATGTCACCTTTGGCCGAAGAAAAGAAATAGGAAGAAGTGGTAAAAGATTACGCACTGGTGGAACTGTTGAAGGAGGTGGTACTCAACAATGGAAAAAGAAGAGCATTTTTTTTGAGTTGCCATATTGGAAGTCTAATTTGCTGCGACACAATCTCGATATGATGCATATTGAGAAAAATGTATGTGACAACGTGCTATATACTTTGTTAAATGATAGTTCGAAGTCAAAAGATCACATAAATGCTCGAAGAGACCTTCAAGAAATGGGTATCAAGCCTGATCTGTGGCTAAGGGAAAATGGAAAGTGTCCTCCGGCAATTTATACTCTGAACAATTTGGGTAAGAACAGATTCTTGACAACTTTGAAAAACGTCACTGTTCCCGATGGTTATGCAAGCAACATATCAAGGTGCATTGATCTAGAGTCTCTTAAGTTGAGTGGGATGCTAAAAAGTCATGATTTTCATATACTTATGGAGCAATTATTACCGTTAGCTATGCGAACAGGGCTGCCTGATGAGGTCTCTGCAGTGCTTATTGAGATGTGTTCATTCTTTAGACAATTATGTGGTAAAGCGTTAAGTGCCCCCTGTTTGGAAAAGTTACAAGATCAAATTGTCCTCACGTTATGCCACATGGAAATGTTATTCCCTCCTTCATTCTTCACAGTTATGGTTCACTTAATGGTGCACCTTGTAGAAGAAGCTAAACTTGGAGGCCCTGTCCATTATAGATGGATGTACCCTATTGAGAGGTAAAATTATTAGCTTAGATCGTTATTTATAACTTTGTTGGATAGTATTTAATCTTCATTCCTGGATAGGTATTTAGGACACTTGAAGTCATATGTATGTAACAAAGCACAACCAGAAGGATCCATAGCGCAAGGATACTTAATGGAAGAAATTCTTACATTTTGCAGTAGAATATTAATAGCAAAGTAATTCTTCCATGAAGTAGTTGTAGAATTTTATGATTGAAGTGACTGAAGACCTTTATTATCAAAGTAACTCTTTATTTTAGGCTTTTAGCTTAGTTAAATATTAATAGCAAAATTCTTTTTCAATTCAATTTTAGTATTGCATTATTTGAATTTACTTTGATATGTAAATATAGGTGTTAAATACTGATTGTGTTGGATTTATGATTATGTAAGACTTATTAAATATATATTATATTTTGAAATACAGTGTTGATATTATTTTGGTCAATTTTTCTATTTTACTTTGAGATGTAGATTTTAATATTTGTAGTAGTTATTTTTTTTATTAGGATTGTAGCAGTAGGATCTTCAAAACCGCCGCCGCTGCTATTCCGACGGTTGACCTGGCCGCGTTTCGCTCACCGCCGGGAGCTGATTCTAGCAGCGGTTATAACCGCCGCAACCCCCAAAATAACCGCCGCCGTTTTGCTGTTTTGTTGTAGTGAAAGTAGTATATTCTTTTGCATTGTCAGATTGAATAGACTTAATCTTTGTATTAAATTGCAGTTCTTCCATTTTCTTAAATTAAACAAAGGCTGAATGCAGATGAGACCGATTATGTAACAAGAAAATTCAAGTATATTTTGAAAAAAAAATCGATAAAATGTAGATATATAGTATCTTGATCCACTTATTGAAGGAATGGATGCAGAGCCCCAGATATCAGTGTACAACAACTCTAAAGGTGGACTTATTACAGTGTGGTAAAATGTGAAAATAGGAGTTGAATAGAATTTCCTAAACAATAAGAATTACAAAGACAGTTTGAAATAGTAAAAGAAATTCCTCTATCTTTAAGGACCTTTGACACTATATTAGAGGACGGATGTCCAAGTCTCAAATGACATAGCCTAAAAACAAAATTATTATCAATTGAGTAGAATATGCAGTAACATCTACATTACTGATTTATTCCTTTAAGCAAGCTGGACCAAATGAATATAAATCATTTCTAACAGTTATTCCTTGGAGAAGAATCTCCTTAGAATCCTGCGATTTAACCAAACATTTGTTAGGATGAAATTCAATCCATGCATTATTACCACAAACAAATTTATGAACACTAAATAAATTCTTTCTAATTTCAGGTACAAGTAGCAGTCTTTGCAATTTAAAAATATATTGAGAAGAAAATAGTTTTAATAGTGAATTGCTAACTTTTAAAATATCGTAAAGAATTTTCATGATCTACAACTACTTGTTTTTGACCATTATAATTATCATATTCTGTCATGCTTGAACCTTTTGGAGTCATGTGATGAATAGCGCCCAAATCTAAATACTAATTTGAGTCATAAATGATTGAAAATGTGACAGCTAAATTGCTCATAGTTACATTTATTTGAGGTGTATTTTAACTGCTTCCAAATTTTTGATCGAATCTATACCAGCAATTCATAAAAGTGTGTCTAAATTTTTTACAAAATTAACAACTGAACCGTAAAAATTTTGATTTCGTCCTTTACCAAAATGCTGCACATTATTGAACCTATCTCTGCTTCTAGCACTAAAACTACCTCTTGAGTTGTAGCCTCGGCCAGAACCTGACTTGACTTGATGATTTTTATGTAAGGAGAAAAAAAAAACACATGTTCATATTATTACTATTATTATTGCAGGAGTGGATTGCTTTGTACTTCTTTATTGACTAAGAAAATAAATCGTGAGGGAAAAAATATATCGGAAATGCAACCCACGTTTACTTGCCGTTATAACTTATAAGTTATAGAACTGTATTATACTGTTAATTATTTATTTATTTATTTATAACCTTGGAATAAACAAACAGGAATATATAGAAAATTCGAAATGCAGCCAACGTTTTATTTTAATCAAGATTTTTTTTTGTGACTTTATTTTAATCAACAATGCAAGCTGTATATTTCAATCCTAAATAAAATACTAACTGCTGATAATAAAAAAGTTGGATTATTGTAAGAGAAAATGCCAACCTTTTACGATTAAAAGATTTAGAACGTGAATCACCGTAAATAGAAAAATAGAAATGTTTAGGGCAATAATTGGCGACATGCTTTGCTTTAATTATCTTTAGTTGGTGATTAGCTTTATTATCGTTCTCTATTCCCTTCATCTTTTTTGTGTCCCAAGCTAGCTAGACCCTAAATTGAATGAACCGTTGGCGCGTTTGTTGTTTTAATTTCCTCTCTAGTATGCATGTCTCCAATCAATGTAAAGCAGCACATGTTTTTTCCTTAAAAATTTTCAAACCTCACCGAGTTTCTCAAACACGTGCGTGATCATTACTAAGGTTTAGTTATCATGTGGGTGATTATTATTACCATGTGTTTTTAAAGCATTAAAAAGTTTTTATAAAAATATAAAAAAATATTTTTAATACTTGCATTGCGTGCATGTAAGACTAGAGTAAGTCACATGAATGTTTCGTTAGCATACTCTTGTAAGTATAATACCCACAATTGATTTGTTCAGGATTACTCACTCATTTAATACAGCATAACCTCTATATAATTTTTTCTTAACAATAACATAATAATATACTAGAAAGAAGAATAACATTACAACAATAAGACATATCTTTAGTATTTGTTAACTTACTTTTAATAGAGAAAAAATAAAGACTCTTAATCTAAACTCATATTAACTTATAAACTTTACTTAAGAACTATATCATAATGCAAACCTCTATTTTAGCTAATAAGTTATAACTCAAATGGCATAGTCTCCATATACTTACCTAAAAGATCGCGGATTCGAGTCTCTCTATCTTTCGTAAAAAAAAAATACCTAATATAATGAGTAATGACCATATTTATCAGAACCGAACTGTCAGTCGACCCGGCTAAATTACTGGGTCACTAGGTTAATGTTCAACTGGTGAATTACTGGTCGAACCGTTTGACCCAATAATAATTAAATAAATATATACAATTTTAATAAAATTAAAATTTTGATGCATTATATTTATTTATGTAA
>NC_029789.2:26625849-26631602 GCF_000816755.2 Arachis ipaensis
GAATAAAAATAATATTTTATATTATTTAAATTGTATTGCTTTAATTTAAATACAATTGCTTTTAGTATAATATATATAGTTATTAGTCTTTAGTATGATAATAAGTGCATCGGCGTTGCTTTCATAACATATATAATTATTTACCTAATAGTATTAAAGAACATGTTACCCTAGTAGAAGATTCATATTCCTCTATTTCAGAGATTTCAAGATTAAGTCACACTTGTGTTAATTTTTGAATTGATCGATCCAAGTGTTAATTTTTGAATTGATCGATTCGTTGGGTTAAATATGTCCGGTTCAAACTGAATTGACCGATTTAAGACGAGTCAAATTAATTTTTTGCGGATTAATTGCAGAAATAATTAGAAGTGTAATTCGGATCGATTTAAAATTCGGTTTATTGATTTTTCAGTCAAACTGACCGATTTAATCCGAATTGATAACTATAATAACGACTAATATCCTTAATTTTTAAGAATAAAATTTGGTGGTAAACAACTTGCATTTAGTTTGCTACTTAACTTGTTTCCTAATTCTTATTCATGTTTGCTTTTAAATCCTTTAATATTCCATATTCTTCAATGTTTGGTCAAAACTTGCAATTCATATTTGACTTTAATTTAATTTTCTTTTTCTACTTGATTCTTCTTGCTTCTAATGTTTAATGCATAAGCTCATGATATTAGCAACTTGCATTAGTAAGCAATTAGAGATATTTTAATTTGTCAAACATATCAACTTCTATAATCTTCTTATTCTTCCTAACATTGATGAATTTAGTTTGCATTTCTCTTGGACAGTTGAATATGAGTTATCATATTAGAGATTTTATAATTTTTTACAACTTGATTAATGATGAATGACAAATTTGGAAAATAAATTCTCTCAATTTTTTTTAATTTTATTATAAAATATCATATCTTATTGTATATTTTTTAAATAAGACTAAAAAAAAATATGTGAGAACAAGGATGGATTTAAAAAGGACGAGTAGCGACTTTGGCTTCTCTAAAAAATTTTAAACTCCTATATGCTATTCTAATGAATGCATTACATAAAATGAAGCTTAATAGTATAGTGATAATAAAAGAGTTGACCATGTATCTTATATACTTAAAATTCTAACCTCTTCTCATATATTTATATTATTTGTATTTTTTTATTTGGTATAGAGTTTCTCATTTTTACATTATTTTTTGGGCAATTTACATAAATAAATTGTTTGTTCCTCAAATTTACGCAATTGCATTGTTTTAAAAATGAAGACGCAAATACATTGTTTCATATATCTATAGAAACCGCTACTGCCAGTCGCGGTTTATCAAAACACGTAATCCGCTATAGCCAGCAGCGGTTTACATGCGAATGGGGGAACACAGAAACCGCTAGAGGCTGTCGCGGTTTCTGTTTGTTGATGCTTGGCCATAAACCGCTACTCGCAGTAGCGGTTTATGTGTATTGGGACATGTGCATAAACCGCTAGAGGCAGCAGCGGTCTACGTTGATTAGAAACAATGTTTGTTTATGCTAAATTAAGTTACAAAAAGATTGAGAGAGAGAAAACGGAGTATATATTTTTTGCAATCATATGATTTATATGGATAAAAAATGAAGTAATTTTTAAAGAAAAAGTGTATCCTTTAGTGAATTTTTTTCTAAAAATAAATTATTTTATCATTCATGAGTTTTAGAAGGGATGAAGATAAAAAAAATTTAGTCTTAGTTTATATATTTTAGTTTTCTGTGAGTACTCACTCTTTGATTTGCTATTTAATCTCATTTTAATAATAAATACAAATAAAAAATTATTACATGCATATTTATATTTTTTATTTTATTCATCAAGATTATGATGCTATCACTATTATTTATCCAATTAATCAACTGTAAAATACAAATAATTTTTATTTTTTGGTATAAGACAACAAAGTTGCACAAATAAAAAAAATCATTTAGCTAGAACCTCAAATGCAAATCAGCAGCAAAGAACACAATCCATTTTCCAAACTCTCCAATCTTTTTTGTATGGTTGATATAAATAAGAGAGAATGAAGTAATTTTTAAAGAGAAAAATATATGATTTAGTAAACTTTTGGCTAAAAATGAATTATTTTATTATTTATAAATTTTAAAAGAGATGAGAATAAAAAAAATTAATCTTGATTTATATAATTCAATACTTTGAAGACTGTATTTTTTTATTTGTAATTTGGTCTCACTTCTAATAATAAATACAAATAAAAAATTTATTACATGCATATTTATATTTTTTAAATTATATTGTGAAATGATAAATTAAATTTTTTATTTATAATATTATTTAAATAGTATACACACACATACACGTAAACCGCTACTGGCAGTAGCGGTTTACACTCACACACACGCACGTATTTATATCATCAATTGTTAACAGAAACTATTAATTGAGTGGCGGAATGACAAAAATAATTAATTTATAATCTTTGAAGAACTAATTTAATTGATAAAAATTTTTAAAGACAAATTTAGAAGATAAATCATCTTTTAAGGACTAATTTGACCATTAACAAAAAAAATAGAAAAAGAGAAATCAGGACAACTACCACGTTGTTTGTTAGCTATTGGGCTAATCCCAAAAATAATGGGTTTTAGTTATACAATTTTATTACTTATAATTTTTAATACAAAACAACACTAAAACATAATTAATTTAAACACTATAAGGGCAATTCACCTAAATAAATTGTTTCACTTTTAAAATTACGTAATGTAAACGAAGACGCAAATATATTGTTTCACATATCTATAAAAATCGTTACTGGCAGTAGCGGTTTACACAAACACAGAATCTACTGCTACTAGCCGCAGATTACGTTGAGTTGTGGCAGCATAGAAACCGCTGTTGCCTGCCGCGGTTTCTGCATGATTATGGTTGGTCATAATGTGCATTAGGATACGTGTGTAAACCTTTAGAGGGAGCAGCGGTTTACGTTGAGTATGAAAACAAATAATAAAACTAATCTTTATCTAAAAAAATAATTACAAAACAAATAATTAATGGTATATACTATTTAAATAATATTATAAATAAAAAATTTAATTTATCATTTCACAATATAATTTAAAAAATATAAATATGCATGTAATAAATTTTTTATTTGTATTTATTATTAGAAGTGAGACCAAATTACAAATAAAAAAATACAGTCTTCAAAGTATTGAATTATATAAAGCAAGACTAATTTTTTTATTCTCATCTCTTTTAAAATTTATAAATAATAAAATAATTTATTTTTAACCAAAAGTTTACTAAATCATATATTTTTCTCTTTAAAAATCACTTCATTCTTTTTTATTTATATCAACCATACAAAGGAGATTGGAGAGTTTGAAAAATGGGTTATGTTCTTTGCTGCTGATTTACATTTGAGGTTCTAGCCAAATGATTTTTTTTATTTGTGCAACTTTGTTGTCTTATACCAAAAAATAAAAATTATTTGTATTTTACAGTTGATTAATTGGATAAATAATAGTTATAAAATAAAAAATATAAATATGCATGTAATAATTTTTTATTTGTATTTATTATTAAAATAAGATTAAATAACAAATCAAAGAGTAAATACTCACAGAGTACTAAAATATATAAACTAAGACTAATTTTTTTTTATCTTCATCCCTTCTAAAACTCATGAATGATAAAATAATTTATTTTTAGTAAAAAATTCACTAAAGCATACCCTTTTTCTTTAAAAATTACTTCATTTTTTATCCATATAAATCATATGATTGCAAAAAATATATACTCCGTTTTCTTTCTCTCAATCTTTTTGTAACTTAATTTAGCATAAACAAATATTGTTTCTAATCAACGTAAACCGCTGCTGCCTAGCGGTTTACGCACATGTCCCAATACACATAAACCGTTACTGCCAGTAGCGGTTTATGGCCAAGCATCAACAAACAGAAACCGCGACCGTCTCTAGCGGTTTCTGTGTTCTCCCATTCGCATGTAAACCGCTGCTGGTTATAACGGATTACGTGTTTTGATAAACCGCTACTAGTAGTAGCGATTTCTATAGATATATGAAATAATGTATTTGCGTCTTCATTTTTGAAACAATGTAATTGCGTAAATTTGAGGGACAAACAATTTATTTATGTAAATTGCCCTTACTTTTTCTTTAAATTTAAATGTTACACTTCTAATCATCATTATTTTTATATATATTACCAAATTTTTGACATTTTTTTTATTAGATTCTTGGATCTGTCCTCTGTAAAATATTACATTTTATAACAAAATTAAAAAAAAGAAATTGAAAAATTTAATTTCTTCAAGTTTATTTACATATTTAATATTGTCTCTCTTAAACTAAGTTTGTAGAATTAAGTATTCTAAACATCTTTTTTAATTTTATTATAAATTATTGATATGTTTAGTTTAATTATCAATATAGAGAAATGATCAAATTAAAAATTTTCAACAAAAAAACAAAGGCAGCAACAAGAGACCTAGGCTGAAACACCTGGCAAGGAAGAATACTATTAGAGAGAATAATAAAAATGTAGTTAGTGCCAAAAGAAGGCAGGAGAAGATGGAGGAATAGCAGGAAGGTGAGATGTTGAGTAGTGAAATTGAAGCTGTTGATGAAAGGGAGGAGGGTGCCTACCCAAATCAGGCACCCACACTGATATGAAGATGATGATGTGGAATTGTCGGAGTTTGAAAAAAGTTATTAGCAATTCACAACATTCAAGGGATCCAAAGATTCCTCCGAGGCGGTTTTTCTATGTGAGATAAAACATCAATCCTATGCAAATGAAAAAGTGTGAATACAAAAAGAGTTACTGTCGATCCGAATGGAATGACGGGAGGGTTGATTGTTGCATGGAAGGATGAGGTGAAATTGGAGATCCGGATGACAAAGGATTTCTTTATATATATGGATTTCAGTAGATGACCAAGAAAGACAGATCACTTGGCAAGTCTTGGGAGTCCACCTAAGCAATATAGATCAGATCCGGGAAAGTCAATACGATGAACTGCTCAACATACTCAATTAAACAAGAGATATATTTGTAGTTATGAGAATTTCAATACAATATTGACAAACTATGAAAAGGAGGGCGGTAGAGAGAAATATCCACAATCTATTTAGAGTTTTCAGAGATTTAGTAATAGGAGTGGTTTGATGGATATGAATTTCACAACTGAAAAGTTCACTTGGTGGAATCGCAGCTGTCAGGAAATGGCCATCAAGAAACGATTATATCGTACTTTAATTTCTGAAAAACTAAGAGAATAATATCAAATGGCCATTGTTACTCATTTGGAAGACTTGGGATGAGATCATAGGCTCCTCATGTTGATCACATTCAAAAATAGTAAAAAGTAAGAAGAGGTTCAGATTTTAGAAAAAGTGATGTGAGGAAGAGATAACTGATAAAATAATTAAAGATACTTGGCTAACTCATATAGAAAGATCTCTTATGTACTAACTGTTTCAAAAATTAAAATTATGCAAACAAGAACTGGTGAAGTGGCCATCTTTAGATATGAATAATAGTAAGAAATGGATGATGAGATTGGAGGACAAGCTCACAATTTTGAAGGAGTATCCTGAGTTAGTTGAGAAGTATGAAATTTTATAGATTAGGATGAGTTATCTGAAGCTTTCTTAAAGAAGAGAGGTTCTAAAAGAAAAAATCTAGAGTGAAGTGGTTGCAGTGTGGGGATCAAAATACTAGATTTTTTTATTCCAAGA
>NC_029789.2:26631612-26635234 GCF_000816755.2 Arachis ipaensis
AAAACAGAAAAAAAAAAAAAAAAAGATATAGAGGCTAGAAGACGAGAATGGGCTATGGTGTACCACACCAGAATCTATAGGGGCGAGGGATCAGAGGTACTTCCAGGAGTTGGTTTCAGCAAGGGATCTTCAAGACCCCTTCGATGTGCTAGGTGGTTTAAGAAGAAAAGTGTCAGCTGAGACTAACCGCAATCTGACCAAGCCTGTAACAGATGAAGAGATTAGAAAAGTTATTTTTTTCATTAATCTAGACACTGCCCTGAGAGATGATGGCTTTATAGCCACTTTTTTTTTTAATTCTATTGGGTTGTTATCAAGTCAAAGGTGTGTAAAGTGGTGAAAAGCTTCTTTAGAGGTAACAAAATTCTCAAAAGTTTCAATCATACTCAAATTTGTCTCATGTCTAATATTTCAAATGTTGTGTCTATGAATCATATTATACCAATTAGCTTGAGTATAGTTTTTTTATAAAATTTTCTCTAAAATCTTAGTACACAGACTCTAGCTTCTCATAAATAGAGTCATTAGTGACAATCAGAGTGTTCTTATCCGAGGACGATTTATTAGTAATAACATTATAGTAGCTCATAAATGCATGTACTTTCTTAAATCTAAAATCTATGGTGATTATGATTTAGCTTTAAATATTGACATGAGTAAAAATTATGATAGGGTAGAATGAAACTTTGTGTGGTTTGTTATAAAAAAGTTAGGTTTTTCTAATAAATGGATTAATTGGATAAAAGAATATGTCTCTACTATTTTTTACTCTATTATTGTGGATAGTACTCCTACTAATTTTTTTAAACCATATAGAGGGCTTCATCAAGGAGATTCCCTCTCTCCTTATCTATTTCTACTATGTGCAGAAGGTCTTTCTTTTCTGCTTCACAAAAGAGAACAGAATAACCTATTTTAGGGACTTTAGTTGAATAGTAGATGCTCCTCTATCAATCATTTACTATTTACAGAGGACTCGCTTCTTTTATATAAAGCAAACCAATTCAACTATATAAACTTAATAAATACTCTATAACTTTATGGTGATCTCAGTAGGCAGAGGATAAATCTTAATAAATTTGCATTATTTTTCAGTAAAAATACTCCTTAGCAGAGTAAACAAGACCTAGCCAATGTATTAGATATCTCTAATGTGGGTGCACAAGACAAATATCTAGGATTACTTTCTACAGTCATGAGATCAAAGATAGAGACCATTGCTTATGTCAAAGACAAAGTTGCAAAAAAGCTGAACCACTGGAAACCTTCTTTTTTGTCGACTAGTGGGAGAGAAATACTGATAAAAGCTGTAGGGACTGCCATTCTAATCTACACACTAAGTTGCTTTAAGTTTTCAGAATCTCTAATTGATGAATTGCAAAAAATGATGAAAAACTTCTAGTGGGGTCAAAGACAAAATGAATTAGAAGTTGCATTGGATTGATTGAGATACTTTGAGCATACCAAAAAATGAAGGAGATACGAGTTTCAAAAATCTAAAGGTCTTCAACCTAGTAATGTTAGCTAAATTAGGTTGGCAACTACTAACAACCACATTCGCTCTTCTATAAGATATACAAAAACAAATATTTCAGACTTACCTCATTCTCAAATGCTCAAGTAGAAAATAGATTATCCTGGACCTGGAGAAACCTCCTAGAAGAAAGGAAGGTGCTAGAAAAAAGTGTTAAATGGTGAGTGTCGAAACAGGGATCTGTGAAGCTCAGAGATGACCTATGGTTGGGTTTGAGCCTCCCTTTCAGACTCCCTCCCAATAAAGCTAGAAACCTTGATCTCCTCTGAGTGAAACAACTTCTAAATGCATCTGAAAACTGGAACCTACAATTGATTCAAGAATATTTCAGCTTAAAAATTGTAATTCAAATCAATCAAACTCCAATAGATGAAGTAAAAGACTCCCTCCATGGACTATAAATAATTTCAAAAAATACACTGTCAAATCGGGATACTCCACAGTATATTAGTTCTTCTAACCCTCCAATTGACCTTCTTACAGAAAGATTCCAGAAAAAAGAAATTTGAAAATCTATTTGGGGTTTAAAGTGCCAATCTAAAATTCGTGTTTTTGTTTGAAAACTACTTCATAATTGACTGGCAATTAAAGAGAAACTCTATGAACGCCTTCTTCATGCGGATGAACAGTGCTCCCGTTGTGTTATTGCTCCGGAATCAGCATTTCATGCAACAATTTTTTGCTCTCAAATAATGTGTTTGGGACAACTCACCTTTAAGCAACTTGATCCCCAAGGCCCGCAACTTCAACCTTGGCAATGGCGGATACAACTTGTGAAAACTATGATGAAACAACTAGACTTCAAGAATAATTTAGCCAGTAGCTAATATCCTTTGAAAAGTATGGATCAATCGAAATCTTTGGATGTTTAAAGGCTAGCGTAAACCGATTGAAAAAAATTCTATCTCAAACCTTGTACTTCGCTGATGAATTTCTCAAAAATTATTGATACCACCCCCAATTTTCTTAATTCACTCCTTTATTTTATATTTTCTCTCTCTAAGATTTTTGTCTGATTTTATTTTCAATTGAGAATATCCAACCTTTTTACTATGCTTGTATTCTGGCATCATAGACAAATATATTGCTTTTTTGTTTTGCAATAAAACATCTAATACTTTTGATAAAAAAAAAAAACGATCAAGTTACTAATTATAGCTATTATTAATAAATATCATATTGAGAGTTAAATTTATATTATGAAATAAGAGAATTAAAAAAAGAGCCACGTACCTTTTTTAATTGAATTACTTGTATTTTTAAGAAAGATTTTTATTTCACATGAAATAAATTATATTATGAAACCCTATATATCTTCCATGATTTACATAAAAATGGGATTAGCCAACAAGAATGGCCGAAGCAAGAAATAAAAGTAATAAATAAATAAACAAAAACAAAAAACGCATTTAAAAAAGTTGGCACACATATATTCTGAACAATGATTGGCAAATGCAACAACCCACTATGGAAGAAATTAGAACTGTGTGAAAATGTGACGAGTTCATCATCATTCATCAGTTAAATGTTCATCCAATCATGCATAGCCGCTCTTATACAAAGCCACATCCACAAACCACAATATATATATATATATCACAAAAATATTTTTCGATCAAACTAATTTTATAATAAGGTATTTTCAATTTTTTTTCCTTCACACATACACTTTTACATTTTCTCCCTTTTTTTTCTCCAATTTTTTCTTCTGCATTTTTTTTTCTTTCGTTCTTTCTTTCTTTCATTTTATATTTTATAGTGTTTTATGAAAAAAGAAAAAACAGAAAAACAGAAGTGAAAAAGTGAAGAAAAAATATAAAGACAAAAATACAAAATTCTTTACGATAAACACACAAATTTTTAAAAAGAAACACAATAATAAAATACATACTACATTTGGGCTTTTACAAATTCCTGTGTTTGACTTTACAAACTTTTGTTTTATATTGTTGAAATTTCTGTGTTTTTTAATTTCAATTTAGCTTATCTTTTAGTGAGTCAATAATAAATACTTTTTTTTATGTATATGTATGTATATATTAGGTTTTGGTTTTATTTACAAACCCTAGACCTGGATCATAGATCATA
>NC_029789.2:26635309-26636723 GCF_000816755.2 Arachis ipaensis
AAAGTTAAATTTTATCATTTTAAATTTCTGTTATTAATTTTAATAATATATTTATTTTTTAAATAATATATGTATGATAAAAAAATATGTTTATTTGTTTGGAGTACAAATTTTATTATTATATTTGTATGTTCATAATTTTAATTATACTTTTAAATACTTTGAATAGATTTATTTTATTATATTATATTTTACATATAAATATATGTTCCATCACGTAATTAAATAAAGATATATTTTTTTACTAAAAAAATTTAATAACCAAAATTAACTATTAATTATGTGGATAAGCAGTGATCCATGGCAAGAAGAGGCGCTGGCTATATTGGGAAGGACAAGTTATGGGCGACGGAATTCAACAACGTGACTAAGGAATTATGCACTAAAGAAAGAGAGGTTGTGTGGGAGGGCAGTAGATGGCGATGACGTTGGCGCTTCTTGTCACGAATGCGACGATGCTTGGAAGGACCGAATCTAGGTGATGAAGTGATGAACAAAAAATGGAGGAGTGGAATGTGCTTCAATTAACGGGAGTGGAGCTTTGATATTTTAAGAATAATAAATTATAAAATAATCCAACTATGGGTAAGATAAGGACCAATTACAATTTGACATATAATGAATGGTAACTTACATGTTATTTTAGAAGGGTTGGGTAGCATTCACCAAATAAAAAGGTCCATATATATAGAGTAGTATTGTACGAATTATTTTTATATGGAATGAAGTAATTTTCCACGTAATTTCTTTTCGCCACATCTGTCTAATCTCTTATTTGAGTGGATTAGTAGTTAGTAGCATAATACGTATATTGAATTAAATGGTCAAAAGTGGGTTAACATTTTCCACTGATATTTGGCACGCACATGTAGATATTGCATGCACAAATGTTAGTCAAGATTCAGTGTTCTTGAAAGAGAGAACAATAAACATTGATTGGCATTTTATATTGCATGCTTGTTTCCATATATATATTTTCCTAGCTATTTCCACAGTGATTATAACTTATACTATAATGCGACCTTAACCAAAACGCCATTCAGCCCCTCTTTTATAGGTTAACATAATAATTTAATATATTAATATTAGCATTTAATAATAGATAATAGAAAAAAAAGACTTAAAATGATGACCATACATGATATGGTAAAAAAAATTAGGAGCCACTCAGATAAAGATATTTAAAACGTCTTTTTTTAAAGATGTTTTTAAGTAATTAAAATTTAATACATATAATTGATTAAATTATGTTATTTTTATCAAAATTAAATCAGATAAATTAATTTGGCCAAAAAATCGATAAATTATACTTTAAATCAGTCTAAATTAATATTTTTTATAAAAAATAATTATAATATTTTTATTATAAAAAATGACTAAAATATTCTTTTATATATATATATATCCTAAATTT
>NC_029789.2:26640669-26676405 GCF_000816755.2 Arachis ipaensis
AACTTTAAACATGTTTATAATGAATTTACTAAAATAAAAAATTTGAAAACTTTTATTAACAATAATTTTAAAACCTGACCTAGCTGAATTCATTCAGTATTCATGTCATTTAATTTGGAGTGTCGGTTGCCCTTTCTTATATAAAGCACATGATTATATACGCTTGTTATTTTTATGTGGGAGAGAGAAGTGTATAACAAGAAGCTGTGAGCAGAAGTGTGTTTTACATTGGTATGGGATGTACAAATCGGTGCATCCGATTTGTTTGTTTTATTTTTTTTTTCAAACAAATAATCACAAATCGGACGGTCCGATTTGTGAATTTGAAAATAAAAAAATTTTTAATGTTGAAATCGGACCGTCCGATTTTTATTTTAAAAAATAAAAAAAATAAAAAATGTAAAACGGACCCTCCGATTTGTAGTTTATTTTTTTCTCCAAACAAATCGGACTCTCCGATTTGTAATTTATTTTTCTCTTCAAACAAATCGGACTGTCCAATTTGAATAAAACACCATATCAAAAAAAATACCTAATCTTCCAATAATAATGTATTACACATATATTTAAACAATATAAAAAAAAATTAGCCATATATATAGTGCATACTTTCTTGCCTTAAAGTTTACGGCATGGGTTATGCTGTCACCGAAAATTTGCTCCCCCTTATTGGCACAACAATAATGTCCTACAACTCTTAAATAGTGGACCAAATATATATGATGCGACCACGTTATCATGCAAAAAAAGAAAAAATTGTTCCTCTACAAACGAGCCTTCACGGATCGGATTGATTTAGATTTAAAGAGAAATGATAATGAAACCAATTAAATTGTTATTGGTTTGGATGCGATATTGGTTTTACATTTTTTATGTGTATTACTAAATCAAACTGATTAAAAATAGATAGAGATGATAATACCATCCGAGTTTGTGGGTATCCATTTTATTTTTACTCGCTCATGGCGGGCTTTTACTGGGACAAGTTCTTAGGAGGGGTGAGAGCGGGGTCGAGTTTAGGTAATACCCACCCCGATATATAAATAATATATGTAATTCTAATATATAATACATGTAATATATGTAAAATAATTTGTAAAATGATTAATAATATTGTATCATATTTAAATTTTTATTTTAATTTATGTTATGTATGTGATTATGGTTATATAAATTTTGAAATTTAATTTTATTTATTGAATTTTAATAATTATAGGAGTAGATAGGAGTGGGACGGGTACTCGCGGAGGCGGATTATGGTTCAACTTTATACTACCCACAGATAGGAGTAGGGCGGATTCTACGTGGGTTATTGTTGGGCGGGCAGAGTCGAGTAGAGCAAAAATCTGCCCCATTGCTACCCTTAAAAAAATAGATTAGTTCGATTCGAATAATTGGGCATCCGATGAAATAAGAATTCGAAAAAAAAATTGAAAAAATGAGAATTTTATTTTAAAATTCCTATAAATATAATAAACATATAAAATCAATAAACAAGTTAATAATATTCTAGCAATAACAAAAAAACCCATTATAATCCACAATTATAGTTAAATACTTGTCATTGTCGTAATCGAAAGTCTAAACAAATTAAAATCCAAACTAGGGGTATCCAAATAGCAAACACATTAAAATTCGAACATATTATAGAGAGAGAGAGATGAGGGGAAACGCTGGGTGGGTAAACACTGGGAGGGATAGCAATAGACAAACGACCAAACAGGGTAAGGATCCTAGGATTTGGAACAAAGATGAGTATCATCGTTTGGAGCTTGATTCTTTCTCGGTATTTGTTGATAATCTCCTAGCTGATATATCAAAATGCGAATTTTTTAGTTTGTTCAATTGGACGGGCATGATGATAGACATTTATCTGGCACGGAAAAACAAGAATGGGTAAATTTATCTATTCGCATTTGTCCGATACACTACAAAGGGAGAGCTTTGAAGGCTATTACAGAAATGAATCATACAATGTTGAGAGGTAAGAATTTTTGTAGCAGAAGCAAAGTATAGAAGAAAACCTGAACAGAAGGACATCAAAGAAAAAGAAGTGCCGGAACCTACAAGACAAGGACATGAAGGTGGATCTCAGTAGCACAAGAATACAAGGAAGGCGGAAGAGCAAGGGGATAAGTCTGCAAGAGATACGCATGTCAAGAACCCAAATAAGAATGGATGGTCGAAGAAAATAGAAATACCAGTGGCAAAAGATAATGTTACATGGCTACAAAGAAGTATTGTGGGAGGCACAACAAAGACGATTAACTTTCAGGCACTACGTCAAAAGATTCATAATGAATGGCCCTGCGTAACGCATGTAAGGGATTTGGGTGCATCCAAAGCAATGCTAATGTTTGACACATTAGCTAATACGGAGGAAGCATACACATTCAAAATGAACGATCTATTAAAATTGTTCTATATGATATGGAGATGGTTGAGACTGAGAGGAGCGAGACTAGAAGAATATGATTGGAATGCTATGGAGTTCCTTTGCACGCTTGGTCAACGGAGACTTTTACAAAAATAGGAGATCAATGGGGTAAGGTGGTAAAGTGTGATACTTTAACAGAAACGTGTAATTCGTTTAGTGTTGGCCGCGTCCTAATAGATACATGTATGTTCGATATGATTAACGAGTGGATTCATGTCACCATTGGTGCGGGCGGATTTGATGTTCTAGTAAAAGAGATAGGTGGAGATGTGTATTGAGAAGAATGTTTTCCGGAGACGAAGGTTGACCAAGGGGATAAGCTATTAGTAGTCAGAAAAGATATGCAATACGTTGATATGAGGGATGCAATCAGTGGTGGCATTGAGCCGATGGTGGCTGGAGGGGATCCGGCAGCGGGGCTTATGGTGGAGAAGCAAGTGGATGATGAACAAGACAAGGGTAAAGTTGTGATTTTACCCTCCGAATTGAATGAATGGAATATTCAGTTTTCAAATTGTCATTATGAGAGCGGTGATAATGCGCTAACAAAGGGGGAAGGAGATCTTGGTGGGGCCAGCTACAGAGGTTGATTCAAATTGCACGTTATCATGCAATTATAAGGGATTTCAAAATGAGGATTCAAATGCTTATAGGAAGGAGATTATTGGGCTCAAGGAAAGCAAGCCCTATGTCTTGAAACTCAATGATAGAAAAAATAAAAAGAAAATGGCCCAACTGAAGGAAGGAGGACTTGGAATCCCCAAATCGGTTAGGTCCGATCCGGTAGAGGACATGACCCGGTTGTATGAAGAACCAACGGAAGAAGCGTGCCTCCAAGCTGTTCCACAACGGTTGCGGAAAAGAGAAGATGAGAAGCTTTGGGGAGAGCAGGTAGCCGCGCACGGACAATTCTGTCCAGCACGAGAAGCCGGGCAAGGCGACGAACGAGGGATAGGTAGATGGCGCGGACGCAGTGGATCTGTGCCCTGCGGACATGAGTTCTGGGCACGGCTATGAAGAGCTTGAATGGCTCCCTGGGAAGACTAGAACAGTGCAACGTCTCGAGGATGTTGAACGATTGAGAAGAAACCTGAATTTGAATGAGATGGACGGAAGAGGTCCAATTGAAAGACACCAGGAGGGACGGGAATCCAAGGGCGCGGGGGATAGGAAATTGGCAGCAGGATTGGAAGAAGCTCACGGTGGTGTGCAAGGAATGGAAACTGAAGACCAATAATTAGATGAGACTGACACCGGGGTTCATATGAACGAAGGTTCCACGCTGTACAGAGGCCACCAATCCCAGAGTTGGGAAGAGAAAATGGCGGAGAATAAAGAGGCTTGGAAATTGGCGGTCGAATCTGGTGCAATCCCGTGCAATGATGAGGAGGACATTATGGCGATTCTTTAAGAGAAAAATGAAGCATTGGCTATGAAATGGAGACAGTCAAAGCAAAAAGAGAAAATCAGAAGAAGTCATCCAGAAATTCGTAAGAAGGTGTGTAAGAAAATTTATAAATGATTTTAAGTTCTTGGAATGTTAGGGGTATGAGAGGAGTTACAAAATTGAATATGATAAAAAAACTTCAAAAATAAATATAGATTAGACATGTTGGGTTTGAAAGAAACAAAAAAAGAGGTGGTGAATAAATTTGATGTAGCAAGTATTTGGGGTAATGATAGAGCTAGCTGGGAGTGCGTTAATTCAATTGGAGCATCGGGAGGTTTACTGTTAATATGGGATAAATCTATTTTTAAACTGATAAATTGCTATAAAGGAGATATGTGGTTATGTGTAGAAGGGGTGATGACTAAAGATAACTTTCACTGTGCGGTTTGTCTGGTATATGGACCGCATGTGAGAGATGAAAAACTTTTACTATGGAAGGAATTAAGTTATGTTACAGGGCTGTGTCAAATTCCTTTTTGTTTCATGGGGAACTTCAATGAAATTGTGCATATAGAGGAGAGGAAAGGGGCGACTAGCTTGTCAGCATCTGCTGAAGATTTCAGAACATGGATAAATGATATGGAGTTGATGGACTTGACGCTTAATGATCACAAGTATACATTGTTTAGAGGTCAGTCTTGTAGTCATATTGATAGAATCCTGGTGAGGTTGGAATGGCTAGACGCGTACCCGGATACTCAACTTAGAGGAGAACCGAGAGGTTTATCAGATCATTGTTCTTTGATAGTGGAAGATAGAAGAATAGTACAGGGTTCAAGACCGTTCCACAGTCTAGACTCGTGGTTCACACACAAAGGCTTCCTAAGGATGGTGAAAGAAGAATGGAGAGGTTTAGGAGATACACAGTTTTTGGATAAGCTAAAGGCGTTATCAAAACCACTGGGTAGATGGCACAACCAGCACTTTCGGAATATACCTGAGAAGATAAAAAGGTTTGAGGACGAAATCAAGAAAGTGGACGATATGGTTAGCAACGGGCTATATGATGGTACAATAGAAGCAAGAAGAAAGGCGCTAGTAAGATGTTGTGAGATATGGTATACGAGACAAGATATACACTGGAAACAAATGTCCAGATCTTGACATGCCAAGGAGATGGACAGGAACACAAGGTATATCCACAACATAGCACCAGCTAGAAAAAGGAATAACCGGATTGAGTCTTTAGTGATTAATGGGAGATTGATAAGAAATCATACAAGAATTAAGGTTGCAACCAGAGATTTTGATAGGAAAATGTACCAACAGGAAGCTTCGCCAAATATTAGCTTTCGAGATGGTCTAGTCAATTGATTGGAGATGGAGGAAGCTCAAGCGTTAGAGGTGTTACCATCGGAGGAGGAAGTGAAGGATGCAGTATGGGATTGCGAATCATCTAAGGCGCCGGGTAGTGACGGATATAACATGAAATTTATAAAAAGGTGCTGGGAGGAGATTGGAGTGGAATTTACTAAAGCTGTGATGACGTTCTTTGAGACAGTGAGGCTACCAGCAGATTCCAATGTTACTTGGGTAGCATTGGCACCAAAATTTGTGGGTGCGAAGGAGATAAAGGATCTTAGACCAATCAGTATGGTTGGATGCATTTTGACGAACGGATTTTTTGCTAGTAAAGAATTTCACAATAAGTTCTTGTTGCTAGTATAGTTTCTAAACCAACAAAGAATCATTTCATACAAAAATTTGGTTGTCACTAAAGCAAACCCAATAAAAATAATAACCGAAGTATTCAAACCTCGGGTCGTCTCTCAAAGAATTGCAGGGAGGTATGAGTTATTATTGGTTATGGAAAAGTATCTTTTTGGATTTTTGAAATAAGAAACAAGGAAATAAAATGACTAGAAAGTAAATTAATAACTAGAAAAGACTCTTGGCAAGGTATGAGAACTAGACGTCCTATCCTAGCTATCCTTATCAATTGTGATGAGAATTGTTCGTTGCTCCCACTTAGTTAACCCTTACTAAATAAAGGAAAGTCAAGTGGACTAATCAATTTGATTTCTCAAGTCCTAGTCAACTCCTAAGGAAAGACTAGCTTTAGAGGGATCCAAATCAACCAGCAAATTCCAATTATCAATCAACAAAGGAGTTTGATAACTCAAGAGTCTCCAATTACTCAATTCAAGCTAAGAATCCAAAATCTAAATTAAAACCCTCCCAAGCATTTTATCAAACACTTGGAAGGCACAACATAAAAACATAGAGAACTAATAAGAGATAATAAATTTCAAACAACCAAGTGCAAGCATCAATAATATAAATTGAAGAAAGCAATCATAAATCTGAAATACCTCAAATTTCATTAAATATAAAATTGATCTAACATTAGAATTCATAAAGCTAAATTGGGAAAATAAATAAATCAGCAAGAGAAATAGATAAACTAAAGTTCCAGAACAAATAAGAGTAGAAGAAAACTAAATTAAAGCAAGTATAAATCTGAAATTGAACAAAGCTAATCCTAAAATCCTAACCTAGAGAGAGGAGAGAGCCTCTGATGAGAGGACTTTTGCGTGGTCTAGAAATTTGCGGATAAATCCTCGTTGCAAGTATAGTTTCTAAACCTTCAAAAGTCCTTTCATACAAACGTTTTGGTTGTCACAAATAACAAACCCCTTTGAAATTGATAACCGAGTATTCAAACCTCGGGTCGTCTTCTCAAGGAATTGCAGGGAAGTATGTTCTTATTATTGGTTATGAGTTTGTAAATTGGGGTTTAGGAAGTAAGGTGAGAATATGTTATATGACAAATAAAATAAAATAATAATAATAAAATAAACTCTTGGCAAGGTATTAGAACTGGAAATCCTGTCCTTGTTATCCTTATCAAGTGTGAAGAGAATTGGGTTTTAATCCCACTTGGTCAGCCTTTATTAAACAAAGGAAGGTTAAGTGGAATGATTAGCTTGATTCTCAAGTCCTAGTCAATTCCTGTGGAGAGACTAGTGTTAGAGCAATCCTAGCTAAAGCAAAATCTGCCAATTTCAATCACTTGCTGAGTTTGATAACTCAAGTACTACCAATCACTTGACCAAAGCCAAAAGGGAGAAAAATATCTAAATTAAATTAAAAGCATCAATATAAGCAAAGCAATCTTAAATCTGAAAATACCTCAAATAATATTAAATAAAATATGCAGATCTTAACATGAAAAGTTCATAAGCCAATTGGGAAACATATCTAATACAAGCATTGAAGCATCTGAAAGTAAAAAGAGGAATATAAAGTAAAAGGAATATTAAACCTGGGATTGAGAGTCACTCCTAAAACTAAGAGAAATCCTAAATCCTAATCCTAGGAGAGAGGAGAGAACATCTCTCTCTAAAAACTACATCTACTCCTAAAATTGTAAATATGAGAGCCTCTCTATGAATGGATGTATTTCTTCACTTTATAGCCTTTAATCTGTGTTTTCTGGGTCGCAAACTGGGTCAGAAACAGCCTAGAAATCGCTGGAGAAGAATTCAAACACGCTGATTTCCGTCACTACGACGCGGCCGCATGGATCACGCGGTCACGTCACCTAGCGTCAGAGAAACTATAGCATATTATATATCAAATCGAAGCCCCGGACGTTAGCTTTCCAACGCAACTGAAACCGCATCATTTGGACCTTTGTAGCTAAAGTTATAGCCGTTTGAGTGCGAAGAGGTCAGGCTGGACAGCTTAGCAATTTCTCCAACTTCTTGTATTCCTTCCACTTTTGCATGCTTCCTTTCCATCTTCCAAGCCATTCCTGCCTTATAATATCTGAAAACACTTAACATACATATCAAGGCATCTAATGGTAATAAGAGAGGATTAATAATAAGCAAATATAGGATCAAAGAAGCATGTTTTCAATCAAAACACATAATTAGGAAGGAAATATAAAACCATGCAAATAGTATGAATAAGTGGGTAAAGAGTTAGTCAACAAAAATTTAATGTACCAATGCAAACATCATGAGGTCTTTTCAAGGTTGTAATAGGGCTGAGGTAAAGGTAAGGATATATGTATGGCCAAGTGAGCTATAATATGAATCTTCAATTAACCTAAGCTCTCACCTAATATACATATACTCTATATACTTTTAAATTCATGCCTAGCTACCCATAATTCCCACTTTTGTATAATTCCCATACTCATGTACCAAATTTTCTTTAATTTTTATCACATGTGCATTGATCTTTTATTAACTTAACATTGGGGTAATTTTGTCCCCTTATTTATTTATTTATATTATATATTTTTTTCTCTTTTTTTTTGTAGAGAAATAAACATAACTTATCAATGCACATGGATTTTCTATTATTTTTCTATTTTGGTTTTTTTTTTCATGAGTAGGTTCCCAAATTCCTAATATTCAAATAAATTAGAAACATGTTACATTCCCTTATCAACCCATGTTCCCATAATTTCTCCACACTTATTTGATACACAATCTCTATCTTAAGCTAACCAAAGATTCAATTGGGATAATTAATTTATTTTTCGCTTAAGGCTAGTGATGTGATAAAATATAGAACAAATGGGGATTAAAAAGCTCAAAGTGGCTGACAAGGGTGATTTAAAGGGTAGGCTTATTTGGGATAAGTGAGCTAAAATCAAACAATGGCCTCAATTCTATGCAAGCATGTAAATATACTAAATAATGGACATATAGAATGGAACAAAGCTAAGATTGCAATCATAGAGAAGTAAACACACAAGAATAAAAATTTATGGTTAAATAATGTAACCATATAAATAAGCTCAAAATCTCACAGGTTGTGTGTTCTTTAGCTCAAAAACTATGTTCCAAATACAACTTCCAAACAAGTTTAACATAAAATTTTTTTTTTCAATTTAAATTAGTGAAATATTATAAAAATTTCTTGAAAAAGAAAATATTACTTCAACCAAGTAGTAACTAAATGCATAAAATCAAATAAACATGCAATTAAATATGCAAATGTAACAATTAACAAAGAAAATAAAATATTGGTGTTTGAGACAGGAAAGTACTAACCCATGGAGATTGGTATCGACCTCCCCACACTTAAAGATTGCACCGTCCTCGGTGCATACTGAGATGTGCAGGTGGACGGGTTGTTTCAACTGTTGCTTTTCTCTAAGGATTGTGCAGATGGACTTGTCTGTCTCCCCATGTAAACGTCTTCCGGTTCTCTTCCTGGTGGCCATCCTGAAAGAAAAAGGGAAGAAAGGTAACCCAATAATAGAAATAAGAAAATAAAAGAAGTATGGGTTAATGCCAAATGATAAGGGTCTCATTTACATGGAAGCTTCAACATGTAAGGGAAAAAATAATAGAAGCCATGGCATACCAGTGGTGCAAAATTTGCAACCATGGGGGAAAAGGTGGGTAATGAAAGATAATGTAAATTCATGTCAATGCAAAAGGAATATCAGTAATATAAAAATTAGCATTGATTTAAATAATATTACCCAATCAGAATAAAACAAGTGTGAAGAGAATTGGGTTTTAATCCCACTTGGTCAGCCTTTATTAAACAAAGGAATGTTAAGTGGAATGATTAGCTTGATTCTCAAGTCCTAGTCAATTCCTGTAGAGAGACTAGTGTTAGAGCAATCCTAGCTAAAGCAAAATCTGCCAATTTCAATCACTTGCTGAGTTTGACAACTCAAGTACTACCAATCACTTGACCAAAGCCAAAAGGGAGAAAAATATCTAAATTAAATTAAAAGCATCAATATAAGCAAATCAATCTTAAATCTGAAAATACCTCAAATAATATTAAATAAAATATGCAGATCTTAACATGAAAAGTTCATAAGCCAATTGGGCAACATATCTAATACAAGCATTGAAGCATCTGAAAGTAAAAAGAGGAATATAAAGTAAAAGGAATATTAAACCTAGGATTGAGAGTCACTCCTAAAACTAAGAGAAATCCTAAATCCTAATCCTAGGAGAGAGGAGAGAACCTCTCTCTCTAAAAATTACATCTACTCTTAAAATTGTAAATATGAGAGCCTCTCTATAAATGGATGTATTCCCCCACTTTATAGCCTCTAATCTGTGTTTTCTGGGCCACAAACTGGGTCAGAAACAGCCCAGAAATCGCTGGAGAAGAATTCAAACACGCTGATTTCCGTCACTGCGACGCGGCCGCATGGATCACGCGGTCGCGTCATCTAGCATCAGGGAAACTATAGCATATTATATATCAAATCGAAGCCCCGGACGTTAGCTTTCCAATACAACTAGAACCGCATCATTTGGAACTCTGTAGCTAAAGTTATAGCTGTTTGAGTGCGAAGAGGTCAGGCTAGACAGCTTAGCAATTTCTCCAACTTCTTGTATTCCTTCCACTTTTGCATGCTTCCTTTCCATCCTCCAAGCCATTCCTGCCTTATAATATCTGAAAACACTTAACATACATATCAAGGCATCTAATGGTAATAAGAGAGGATTAATAATAAGCAAATATAAGATCAAAGAAGCATGTTTTCAATCAAAACACATAATTAGGAAGGAAATATAAAACCATGCAAATAGTATGAATAAGTGGGTAAAGAGTTAATAAAAACCACTCAATTGAGTATAAGATAAACCATAAAATAGTGGTTTATCAGCCTCTCTCTCTAGAAAACTACATCTCAAACCTAACTAATGTGAATGAATTGATGAATGTGTTTCCCCCATTCTGCAGCTTCTATTCTGTGTTTTTTGGGCTTGGAACTGGGCCAAAAGGAGTCCAGAAATCGCCCCCAGCACTTTCTGCAACTTTCTGCACGTGGCACATGTCACACGTACGCGTAGGTCACGCGTGCGCGTCGCTCGTCTTCTGCGCTAGGCACGCGTGCGCGTCGCCCATGCGTGCGCTCGCTGCCAGCTTCTCAAAACTTCATTTTCTTGCGTTCCTTCCACTTTTTCACGTTTCCTTTCCATTCTCTAAGCCATCCCTGTCCTATAAAGCATGAAAACACTTAACACACAGATCACAGCATCGAATGGTAATAAAGGATAATTAAAATTGATAGTTTAAAGACCTAGAAAACATGTTTTTAACTATATCACAAAATCAGGAAGGAATTGTAAAACCATGCAAATTGTATGAATAAGTGAGTAAAGAATTGACAAAAACCACTCAATTGAGCACAAGATAAACCATAAAATAGTGGTTTATCAATCTCCCCACACTTAAACATTAGCATGTCCTCATGCTAAGCTCAAGGAGATATACAGAATGAATCCAGGAAAGTAAGACTCATGAGATGCAACCTATGAATGCAACTATATGCTAAGATGATTCTGTTTACTTGGTCAAAAGTAAATAAGCTCTTCAAGACAAAAATAAACCAGATTCCACTAATTCAAATCATACAATAAAAGACAAGTAAACTTGTAAGAAGATAGCTCATGGAAGCAGGGAACATAGGGTCAAGCATTGAACCCTCACTGGTAGTGTATATGCACTCTAATCTCTCAAGTGTCTAGGGTTGATCACTCTATTCTTCTCTAGTCTTGCTTTCTAGACTTTGTTCTTCATCTAACCAATCAACAAAAATTTAGTATACCAATGCAAATATCATGAGGTCTTTTCAAGGTTGTAATGGGGCTAAGGTAAGGGTGAGGATATATGTATGGCCAAGTGAGCTAAAAATCTTTGATGAACCTAAGCTTTCACCTAACATACACACACACTCTATGTAATTCCAAAATCATGCCTAGCTACCCAAAATTTCTACTTTTGCATCACATATTCATGCATCAACTTTTCTTTAATTTCACCACATGTGCATTGATCTTTTATTAAACTTAGCATTGGGGTAATTTTGTCCCCTTATTTATCTATTTATTTGAATTTTTTTTGTGATTAAAAATATAAAAGTAAACATAACATATCAATGCACATGAATTTTTAATTTTTCTGCTCTCATATGAGTATGCACCCCAAATTTCCAATACTTTTTTCAGTAAAACACAGCACAATTTCATCAACACAAGTTCCCACAGTTCCCCACACTTAATTGATACACAATTTCTAACTTAAGCTAACCAAAGATTCACTTGGGGTAATTAATTGTTTTTCCGCTTAAGGCTAGTGATGTGGTGAAATATAGAACAAAAGGAGATTAAAAGGCTTAAAGTGGCAAATAAAGGTAATTGAAATGGTAGGCTATTTGGGATAAGTGAGCTAATAACAAATGATGGCCTCAATCACATATAAGTATGAATATACTAAATAATGGACATATAGAATGGAACAAAATATAGATTACAATCATAGGGAAGGAAACACACAAGAATAAAATATTATGGTTAAATAGTGTAACCATGTAATTAATCTCAAATCTCACAGGTTGTGTGTTCTTAGCTATAATTCATGTTCCAAATTACAATCTTCAAACAAGTTTAACACAAATTTTCAATTTAAATTAGTGAAATGCTATAAAAAAGGGTCTTGAAAAAGAAAATATTACTTCAACTAAGCAAAACATACATGTAACAATTATTAACATGCAATTTATCCTATCTAACAAAAGAAAAAGTCAAATGTTGGGGTTAAGAGAGAGAAGTTACCTCCGGAAGTCAAGGATTGACCTCCCCACACTTAAAGATTGCACCGTCCTCGGTGCATGCTAAGATGTGCAAGTAGATGGACTGCTACAACTGATGCTTTTCTCTAATGATTGTGCAGATGGACTTGTCTGTCGCCCCATTGAGAAGCTTTTTCCTTCCCTTCTCGGTGGCCATCCTGAGAGAAGAGAAAAAAGAAGAAAAGTAACCCACAAACAAAGATAGAGAAAACAAATAAAATATGGGCGAGTTAATGCCAAATAACGAGAGTCTCAATTACATGGTAGCTACAACATGCAAGTGAGAAAATATTAGAAGCAAATGGCATACCAATAGTGCAAAAAGTGCCACAATGGGGAAGAGATAGTAGGTAATGAAAGACAATATAAATTCATGTCAATGCAAAAGGAACGCAGGTATCATAAAAGATTAGCATTGACTGAAATAATATTACCCAATCAGAATAAAACAAGTCATGAAGCACCAAAATAATACCAGAAAAGATGCAACAGTTGAATAAGAACATTTAGCACCAATGAAAACATAATGAACTTAGAAAAGAAAATAAAAACATGCACAAAGTTAAAATGTAATGAATGAAATTATGTAAATACAATAAAGAAAATAGAATGAAAGAGAATAAGGATGAGAAGTTAAAGAAATGAAGAAGAAGAAAGTAAGAAAGGAGGAAGAAAGGAGGAGAAAGGGTAGAAGAAATGAGAAGTAAGAAGGATTGAAAAGAATTAGGATTGGGGGAGGAATAATTTGAAATCAGGCGCTGAGGTGGTTTAATTGTGCGTCGCATGCGACACGTATGCATGGATCACGCGTACGCGTGGGTCGCGCAAATTTCCAAGCGACGCGTAAGCGTCTGGGATGCGTACGCGTGATAATGGTTGTACGAATGGCGCGAGAGCAGCCCCGCGCATGCACAACTCTCTGTTTGATACGCACGAGAGCCAAAAATGCACATGACGCGTGCGCGTCATCGACGCGCACGCGTGGTTGGTCATTGTGGGAAAACGACGCGCACGCGTCATGCACGCATACGCGTGATGGGGCTTTGTGCTTCCCGCACCGTTCCAGCCCCACACCATCATAACTTGCTGGCCAAACACTATTTACGCCGATTTTGCATGTTCACGCCTGCGCGTTAGGGACGCGTACGCCTGATGGGCTGGATTCGCAAGCGACGCGTACGCGTGAGGGACGCTTACGCGTGGTCTTGCTGGTGCGCAAGGCACGCTTCCAGCCCCACTCCCACGCAACTCTCTGTTGAATTCTTCTTTGTCTCGCACGTACATATGATGCGTACGCGTCAGCGACACTCGCACGTCGAGTGCTCGCTTTTTTTTTATGCAGAATGCAAAATGCAGCATGCAGATGAATATGCAGAAATTATGAATGAACACTAATAAAAATAAAATAATATAAAACTAAGAATAAAAATGAAAGATTATACCATGGTGGGTTGTCTCCCACCTAGCACTTTTAGTTAAAGTCCTTAAGTTGGACATTCAGTGAGCTCCTTGTCATGGTGGCTTGTGCTTGAACTCATCCAGAAATCTCCACCAGTGTTTGTAATTCCAATAGCCTCCGGGATCCCACACTAGTTGCATAAAGCTTTCAAGCAAGTTAAAGCAAGTGACAAGGCCCCAAGAGTGTTGATTTCTAGAATGAATTCCGAGGTCCCAAACCTTGCTTTTGCACCCGTCTTTTTGTTGATCATCATTTTTCCAATCGGGTGGGAAGCAATCTGAATTCTCAATGAAGTACCCAAACGACTTCCTAGACCCATTCAATCGAGCTCCCCACCAATCCTTGCACTTCAACTTGGAGCATGTCACCATATTGAACCTTGCAGGGCAACTCCTACCACTAACCATTTCCCTCTTACTCTTAACGCCACAAAGAGCTCTAAGTTGACCATCTGTCTCAAGTAAACCATATTCAAGTGGGATGAGAAAGCTAAGGGATATGAATTTTACCCACTTGAATGTTATAAAGGATGATGGTGACTTAGGCGGAGAGGTATCCAACAACTTTGGCAAGGTGATTTCAAGCTCCACTTCCTTGTGCTCTTCTTTGACAACTTCCACCTCTTTGCAAGCTTCTTCAATTTCAACCTTTTCTTCTTGGTAGCTTTCTTTCAATTCAATCTCTTCTTTATTGCTCACCAAGGGCATGGGGGGTTGTGCTTCTTCTTCTTTAATCTCTACCTCTTGATCAACCTCTTCAAAGTCTTCAACCATGATATGCCTTGGAGGTTCGGCATCTCCTAAGTCTTCAACCACTTCTTCCTCTTCAACTATTACGGCTTCCTCCACTTGTTCCAACACAGAGCAACATTCCTCATGTCCCACCGGGGTTTCCGATCTCTCCCTCATGCTATGCTCTTCATTTTATTCCCCACATGTAGCCATGGGGGCGCTTTGAGTGCTCAAGTATTGGGGGGCTAATTGATTTATTAACTCGCCCAAGGTGACCGTGAAATTTAGAACACTCTTATTCATCTCTTCTTGCCCTTGAAGAATAGCACTAAGGGCGTTGTTATCCAATGGAGGTTGGGGTGGATAGGAGGGTTCATTTGTTGGGAGAAAGGGCTCATAATACGAAGGTGGTTCCTCTTGATAGGGATATGGAGATGGTATATATTGAGGTGGTGGTTCTTGGGAGTAATTATGTTGGAATGGGGGTGGGTCTATGTATGGTTCATACGGTTCATATGGTGGTTGGTTGGGTGGATAAAGGTTAGGGTCATAAGGAGGTGAATGGTTGTAAGTGGCTTGTGAGTATGGTGGTTCAAAGTTATGTTGAGGAGGGGGTTCATAGGCATATGGCGGGGCTCGTTTGTAACTACAAGGGGGTCCACCATATCCATCATCTTGGTACATACCCTGGAATGGCTCTTGACCATAGTAATTCAGTGGAGGTTGGTTGTCACGCATAACTATTGTCTTGGAATGCATCGTAGAATGGTTGTTGCCCACGGCACCATGGAGGAGGTTGTTGCCGAAAGGGTTGATCAAATCCTTATGGCTCCTCCCATCTTTGATTGTTCCGACCTTGATGCATGTTCTCATTATAGCGTTCATTCCCTGCAACATAATTTGAACTAAACTCATAGCCGAAGGGGTGAGAATTCATAGTAGCAAATACAAATAAAAACTAATAACAATAACCAGCTAAGTCCTAAAACTAACAAATACTAACAAACAAGCAAAAAGAAAATATTTACAATAAACAATAATAAGGCACACGTTTGCAATTTCCCGACAACGGCGCCATTTTGACCCACAGATTTTTTACTAGTAAAGAATTTCACAATAAGTTCTCGTTGCTAGTATAGTTTCTAAACCAACAAAGAATCATTTCATACAAAAATTTGGTTGTCACTAAAGCAAACCCAATAAAAATAATAACCAAAGTATTCAAACCTCGGGTCGTCTCTCTGATAGGTGAAAAATTAGATTTCCACACAAACTCACCGGCAAGTGTACCGGGTCGCATCAAGTAGTAATAACTCACAAGAGTGAGGTCGATCCCACAGTGATTGATGGATCAAGCAAATTTAGTGAGGTGATTAGTTTAGTCAAGCTAACATTGGTGAATAGGGTGAAAAGTGACCAACAGAATGTAAATTGCTGAGAATTGTAAATGACAGAATGTAAATAGGCAGAAAACTTAAAGAGCAAGGAATGTAAACTGTAGAATCTTGAATGACAAGAAAGGTAAATTGCATGAAATGTAACGGGGGCTGGGTGCTGGAAATTAAATGAAAGCAGTAAATTAGAACTCAGAACAATTGACAGAATCTTAAACTTGCAGGAAGAGTAAATCAAATTGAATCAAGAACAGAAATGTAAAAATTGCAGAGAAGTAGAAGTGCAGAAGAGTAAATCAGCAAGAAGACTTAGATCAATTCTGAAATCTCAAAGAGAAAATAATAATTTCAATGAAATAGCAAAAATAGAAAGAAAGCCAAGAGCTCAATTGCTCTCTCGATCAAAACAGAAAGGAAATTGCAGAGGAAGGAAAATGAAACAGAAAGAAAAGAAAATCCATATCTGATTGTCAATTCTCAAGTTCAAAAAGGAAAATTTAAACAAAGATCTCTCTATTCTAATCCTACTCCTACGGCTCTCTAGCAGAGCCAGCCTTTCTTTGAAAATGAAACAGATGCCTTTATATAGGCTTACAAAATGAAAATGAAATTGAAATTGAAAACAAATTACAATGAAATTCCTAGTCTAATTGTTTCTTGTGCCTTTGAGTCATGTCCATGGACTTTTTAAATTTTGGATTTGAAAAAGAGTAGATATGGATGGCTTGGTTCAAGTGGCATGGGTCAGGGTGCTAGCTCCAATGGAGCGCTCCGTTTAATTAGTGAACGTTGCGTTCACTTGCCTTGCACCAATTTTTGGTGCGCCTTGTGTGCTCCATGGGCGTTCACAATTTGAGCATTGCGTTGCCTTATTTGAACGCTACTTCTTTGTTTCCTTGCTGCGCTTGTGTTGCGCCAATTGTTTCCCTGGGCCAAAGTGTCCTGAAAACGCTCAATTGATTGAGCATAGCGTTCACTTTAATGAACGCTTGCTTCCTTTTTATTCACGTAGCGTTCTCTTTAATGAACGCTAGTGTTCATTCCTTTCAACGCTTTAATAATCAAATGATTCATGCATGCATTCATTTGTTTAATTAATTAGAAATGCCAATTAACATAACTTGATCCGTTAGTGCCAATTGGGCATTACTAATGAAGATTTCGTGCATGTATTCATTAACGCAAAGAATTGATTTAATAATGCATTCTTGGTTTTATTAGTAATGCCGTAGTATTCGTTCTCACTTGGCCTTGGCATTAATAATTGAATACATGCATGCTTTAGTTATTAGTTCATGCATGCATAAGGCTTTAATAATTAAATGCATGCATGCTTTAGTTATTAGTTCATGCATGCATAAAAATGCATATGCATCATTACTAATGCCAAGGCTTCATGGTCATGGGCCACGCTTTTAAAAGCGTGGCCTAGGACTCCATAGCGTGCTCAATCTCCAAAGCGTGTCCCAAAATTCTTCTTTTCTTCTTTTGAGCTGATTTTGTGCTATTTTGCTTCTTTTTCCACTTATTTCCTACAAAATTTATAAAATCAAAAGATCAAGGAAATATACTATTTAAGCATTAAAAACACTCAACATTTAAGCATTAATCATTAATTTCTTGTATGAAAAAGTATAGAAAAATATGACATGATGACATGTCATCACAACACCAAACTTAAACCTTGCTTGTCCCCAAGCAAGAAAAGAATCATGTAGTACATTTTGACAAACCAAGGTGAGAAGAATAGCAAGTTAATATTCATGGTAGGCTAGTTTTCTATGCATGCTACAATCACAAAAGAAATGTAAATGATTGATGCTTCTATCTAGCTCAATTTATGAAATCTTTTCCTTATATTTTCTCCTTGAAACAAGCTTTTGATTTTCTTATTAGCTTCTCCTTTTGGGTGCTTTACCCCATGAGTTGATAACAAAGCTACGATTCTAAATGCTTTGTTTTCAAGTATTACCACTTGATACATAAGCACGACAAGAATTGAATTAGAGGACTTCATTAAGCTCATTTGTTTCTTTTCTTTGACTCTCTAATCATTGATGCTCAGAACCTTGAGTTTTGAGGGAGTGCTTTTGCACTTGAGCCTAGCCTTGACTCTAAGTGTTTTGTTTTCAAGCTTTTTGCTTGATACATACACACCACAAGTAGTTAACAATAAAATTGTCATTGGTACTCAGAGCCTTTAGCTTTCTCATTTTCCCCTTTTTCTTTCTTGCCTTATTTGCATTTGCTTCTTTCAAGGTTTTCATGATTTCAAAAAGATTTCATAAAATGTGCTAGATGAAAACTTCAATTAAATAAAATCCAATGCAATTGAGCAATAATTAACCATACTAGCCTTCCAATACTTGTATGCACATGCTAAGTTCTTCTTTAATGCCTTGTTTGTTTATGATCATGATACTTTACTGCTTTGAACTTTACAAAACTCAAGTTGGTAGTCATAATGGCACAGCAACATGTTAGAAATCAGTAATCAAACTATGCTTATTCATAACACACATGCATACAGAGAAGATAAAGACAATCATGCATTTTACAGTGCTGGAAGTAAGTAGGAGGAAAAATGAACGTTACCACCTTGTAGTTCATCTTCTCTATTGTTGTCATTTTCCTCCCATTCTTCCCTTTCCCTTGCCAAACTCAGAATGCTTGCTCATCCTCAAGCAACAATTAGAACCATGGCTGTGGGGCTAAGATGGATCATGAATGTCTTACACAATGAAATGTTAGCAGTACATGTGTTTTAAGCAAGCAAAATTAAAGATAACAATCAAGGCACAAGAGACAGAAACATTGTAATTGCAAACATAAGAGGGTGTGCATGATACATGGCATAAAAGATAAGTGACACACCAAACTTAGTGTGACACTTTCACTTGGAATTGGAAACAAATTTTGTTGCATAGCAACACCAAACTTAGAATACAATCCTATGTCAATTTATTTGAACTAAAACTAAATAAAGGGATTTGTTATATGTTAAATACAATCACCAAGCAAAGAATCTGTCATGAATTAGGATTTCTTGGTGAGGTATTTAACAAAAACAGTTAAGGAGCAAAATAAATGAAAGCATAAAAAAAACAAAGAATTGACTAAAACAAAGATAACAATAAAAATGTTAAACCAAAAGAAAGATAACTTTGCAGAGGCATTACGATTATGCAGACAAGTGGTGTTGCTGAATGACTTGCATAGAAAAATAAGTGGCACATCAAACTTAGAATCTTAGTGTGACACTTTCAATTAGAATTGATACAATCATCTAGAGGAATTGAAAACAAAGTATTGCATGGCAACACCAAACTTAGAATGTAATCATATGCCAATTTATTGAAATCAAAGTAGACAGAGAAAATAGACAAAGCAAAGGAATGAAATGTTACCTAAGGTTGGGTTGCCTCCCACCAAGCGCTCTTTTAGTGTCATTAGCTTGACATGTTGTTCTTCACTTTATTCTTCTTCTTCCAGTTTGTTAAGAGGAATGACCTCAAGGGGAGAGATGAACCAGTCAGTGTCCCCTTTCTTGGTTTCCTTTCAGCAAGCTTTCTTTGGTAAGTTACTTGATTGAGCTTGCTTGCTGGATCAGGGGGAGGATCGGTGCTCTTGTTAGTTGCCTTCACTTCTTGGATATCAAGACTTGGTGGTTGTGTGATTGTTGAAGTGTTTTCTTTATCAAGAGCCTTTTGAATTGGTGGTTCCATGAGCTCTTCCTCTATGCAACTTTCTGCCTCACTTGAGTATGGACTCTCTTCCTCACTTTCTTGTTCTTCTACTTCCTCCTTTGCACTCATCATTTGACTTAATAGCACTTTCATGGAGGAGGTTTGTTGTTCTTCCCAAAATTTCTTCATCTCCTCTTCATATCTTTCAATCACCGAGTCAATTGTTGAGACTTTTTGGTTCAGGGAGGTTTGTGGGGGTTGTGAGTTTTCATATTCCCTTGTCATCCCAAGTGGCTGCTGTGGATATGCAGGTTTAGGTTCAAATACTTCCACCATCTCTTCCTTCTTCACTGAAAATTCACTTGACACAAAGGCCTCTTCATCTTGTTCTTCCATTTTCTCCTTCACATCCACCAATTGTTCTTCAGCTTCCTTGCTCAGCAGATCTAAGTTTCTCCTTATTTGCTCTAAGTGCCCATCCATCTTCTTGAAGGATCTCTTGCTCTGTCCAGAATTGTTTTTGTTCTTCCAGGAGTTGTTCTTGTCTTTCCAATAGTTCTCTAGACTTTTGAAGGGGATCTTCAACTGTTGGCTTAAGAGATGAAGGCTGAGAGTGATGTTGTGAACATTGATGTGTTATAGTAAAGTTGTTCTGAGGGATATGAAAGGCACTTTGTGTTGAGGTGTATTCAAGTGATGGAAAATTCTGGCATAGGAAATCAGGAGGTGGGGTTTTGCAATTTTCCATAAATGAATTGAAGGTTTGCTCAAGTGATGATGGCTTTTGATAAGTGGAGTATGAACTGTCAAATACTTTCTGGTTTTGATCCTCCCATCCACAATGTGAATCATTGTTGAATTCATCAATGTATGGGTCATTTTATGGCCCTAGGGAGCAATCTTCCATGTATGTGTTGACAGCATAATCAAATGATGATGTTTCTTGATGAACAGAATATGAAACATTAAAATTCCCTTCCCAGCCATGATTTATGTCAGTGTCATAATAGTATGAGTCACTTTGTGGCTCTGGAAAGTAGTTCATTTTATTTGATTGTTCATACTCTCTTATTCCTTGTTGATATTCCCATCCACCATGAGGATAATTACATAAATCATCTTGTGGTGGTGGGTAAAATCTCTTGAAATTTCCTTGATCATTTTCTGAAGCATATCCCCAATGATTGGGTTGTTCAGAATCTGTAAATTCTTGGTGATACTCCCAGCCACCATTAGAGCAATGACTTGAATTATTTTGTGGTGGTGAAAAATATCCCATATGATTCTCTTGCTCATCTTGTGGTTCTGAAGTATATCTCCATGGATTGGAGTGCTCAGGATCTGCAATTTCTTGGTGATATTCCCAGCCACCATTAGAGATTAGAGATGGTGGGTAGTATCCTATAAAACCTGTTTGATTACAAGATGAGTTGAACTCCATTTGAATTTTGTAAAACACATAACCATTGAAAATTGAAATTCATGTCACAGAGAGGAATTTCTTAGTGAGGCAATAACTCAAACACCTTGGTGTCAGTGTAAAACAGAAAACAAAAACAAAGAAAATGCTTAATCTAGACTTCACACCCACTTAATCATTATTGATCTAAATCAATCCCCAGCAACGGCACCAAAAACTTGATGGGTGAATGGTGCACGGAATTGTAATCACACTATTCACAACTCCGGTACAACTAACCAGCAAGTGCACTGGGTCGTCCAATTAATACCTTACGTGAGTAAGAGTCGATCCCACAGAGATTGTCAGCTTGAAGCAAGCTATGGTCATCCTGTAAATCTTAGTCAGGCGGATTCAAATGGTTATGAGGTTTTAATAATTAAAATATAAATAAAACATAAAATAAAATAAAGATACTTATGTAATTCATTGGTGGGAATTTCAGATAAGCGTTTGGAGATACTTTGTTGCTTCTGAACCTCTGCTTTCCTATTGTCTTCTTCCAATCATGTGTGCTCCCTTCCATGGCAAGCTGTATGATCCTCTCGGATGAAAAATATCAGGTACGGTTTCTACACGGCTAATCAACTGTCGAATTTCTCGTCTCGGATGAAAAATACCAGGTACAGTGACCGCACGGCTAATCATCTATCGGTTCTCACTAACGTCGGAATAGGATCTCTTTATCCTTTTGCACACTGTCATTGCGCCCAACATTCACGAGTTTGAAGCTCGTCATAGTCATCCTTTCCCAGATCCTACTCGAAATACCACAGACAAGGTTTAGACTTTCCGGATTTCAGGAATGCTGCCAATTGGTTCTAGCCTATACCACGAAGGTTCTAACCTCACGGACTCGGTCCGTGGATTAGAGACCCAAGAGACTATACTCTGGCTGTCGTCCAATGACTACGTTGAACATCCTGTAGACCGCTTGTGGTTGTCAGGCACGCAGATCTTGGCTAAGCGAGTAACGAAGATAGTGGGTGATTGTCACGGGTCACCCCTTCATTCTGACTTAACTGAATTAAGTACGAGAGTATATCTTGGAGAAAAAGTAGGCGTGAATTGAAAGAGAAATAATAATACTTGCATTAATTCATGAAGAACAGCAGAGCTCCGCACCTTAATCTATGAGGTGTAGAAACTTCACCGTAGAAAATACATAAGAGAAAAAGGTCTAGGCATGGCCGAATGGCCAGCCTCCAAAACGTAACATAAAATTTCAAAAGTGATAATCTCCCTTAGATCTATAGTAAAAAGTGCTATTTATACTAAACTAGTTACTAGGGATTACAGAAAATAAGTAACTAAGTGCAGATAGTGCAGAAATCCACTTCCGGGGCCCCTTGGTGTGTGCTTGGGATGAGCATTGAGCTTTACACATGCATAGGCCTTCTCTTGAGTTAAACGCCAGCTTAGATGCTAGTCTGGGCATTTAACTCCAGTTTTGGTGCCAGTTCTGGCGTTTTATGCTAGAAAAGGGTCTCTAGCTGGCGTTTAGATGCCAGTTTGGGCCATCAAATCTCGGGAAAAGTATGGACTATTATACATTTCTGGAAAGTCCAAGATGTCTACTTTCCAACGCAATTGAGAGCGCGCCAATTGGGCTTCTGTAGCTGCAAAAAATCCATTTCACGTGCAGGAGGGTCAGAATCCAATAGCATCTGTAGTCTTTTCTCAGCCTCTGAATCAGACTTTTGCTCAGGTCCCTCAATTTCAGCCAGAAAATACCTGAAATTACAGAAAAACACACAAACTCATAGTAAAGTCCAGAAATGTGATTTTTGCATAAAAACTAATAAAAATATAATAAAAAGTAACTAAAATATACTAAAAACTATGTAAAAACAATGCCAAAAAGGGTGTAAATTATCCGCTCATCACAACACCAAACTTAAATTGTTGCTTGTCTCCAAGCAACTAAAAATAAAATAGGATAAAAAGAAGAGAAAATACAATAAATTTTAAAAATATCAATGAATATTAGTTTTAATTAGATGAGCGGGACTAGTAACTTTTTGTCTCTGAACATTTTTGGCATCCCACTTTATCCTTTGAAGTTCAGAATGATTGGCATCCATAGGAACTCAGAATTCAGATAGTGCTATTGATTCTCCTACTTCAGTATGTTGATTCTTGAACACAGCTACTTTATGAGTCTTGACCGTGACCCTAAGCATTTTGTTTTCCAGTATTACCACCGGATACATAAATGCCACAGACACATAACTGGGTGAACCTTTTCAGATTGTGACTCAGCTTTGCTAGAGTCCCCAGTTAGAGGTACCCATAGTTCTTAAGCACACTCGTTTTGCTTTGGACCACGACTTTAACCACTCAGTCTCAAGCTTTTCACTTGGACCTTCATGACACAAGCACATGGTTAGGGACAACTTGATTTAGCCGCTTAGGCCAGGATTTTATTCCTTTGGGCCTTCCTATCCATTAATGCTCAAAGCCTTGGATCCTTTTTACCCTTGACTTTTAGTTTAAAGGGTTATTGGCTTTTTCTGCTTGCTTTTTCTTTTTCTTTCTTTTTTTCTTTATTTTTCGCCATTTTTTTCCGCAAGCTTTTGCTTTTTCACTGCTTTTTCTTGCTTCAAGAATCAATTTTATGATTTTTCAGATTATCAATAACATTTATCTTTTTTCATTATTCTTTCAAGAGCCAACAATTTTAACACTCATAAAATTCACTATAAAAAATATGCACTGTTCAAGCATTCATTCAGAAAACAAAAAGTATTGCCACTACATCAAAATAATTAAACTATTTTCAAGATAGAATTTGAAATTCATGAACTTCTTTTTCTTTTTCAGAAAACATTTTCATTTAAGAAAGGTGAAAGATTCATGGAACATTTATAGCTTTAAGACATAGACACTAAACACTAATGATCATGTAATGAAGACACAAACAAAGTCAAAAAATAAAGCATAAAAATGAAAACAGAAAAGAAAATAAACAAGAAAATTAAAGAACGGGTCCACCTTAGTGATGGTGGCTTCTTCTTCCTCTTGAAGATCCTATGGAGTGCTTGAGCTCCTCTATGTCTCTTCCTTGCCTTTGTTGAGGTCCATGAGTGGCCTCTCTTGTTTGCTCCATCCTCTTTCTAGTGATGGGCTTTTGAGATGAATCTCTCCATCTCCCATGACTCAGAGTTGGAAGCAACTGCCTTCCCTTTCCTCTTCCTAGAGGTTTCTCCGGCCTTAGGTGCCATTAGTGGTTATGGAAAGCAAAAAAGCTGAGCTTTCCCACACCAAACTTAAAAGCTTTGCTCGTCCTCGAGCAAAATGAGATAGAAGGGAGTAGAAGAAGAATGATGCAATTAATTTTGAAAACTTATTAATGTATGCAAGAGAAATTAAAAAGAGTTGAAAAGAATTTGAAAGGATATATAAGTTTTGAAAATGTTTTAAAAGGAATTGAAAAGAATTAAAAAGAAGAATTAAAAAGAATTGGAAAGATTATTAATATTTGAAAATAAAAATTGAAAGATGAACGCTTAAAATATGTTTGATGCAAAAAATTATGAATTTAAACATGAAAATTTGAAAAAAATCGAATTGGAAAAAAAATTACCTCCCTTGTGTCATCCTGGCGTTAAACGCTCAGAATGCTATCCATTCTGGCGTTTAACGCCCACTTGACTGTCTCTTTGGGCGTTTAACGCCCAGCCAGATACCCTGGCTGGCGTTAAATGCCAGGAATCCTTCTTTACTGGGCGTTTTTCTGAACGCCCAGAATGCTTCCATTTCTGGCATTAAACGCCCATTCTACTATCCTTACTGGCGTTTAAACGGCAGTAAGCTTGTCTTCCAGGGTGTGCTATTTTTGATGCTGTTTTTAATTCTGCTTTAATTCTGCAGCTATTTTTATGATTCCCCATGATCATCAACCTAAAGAAAACATAAAATAACAATGGAAAATGAAATGAAAAGGTAATTAACATAGATAAATAAGATTGGGTTACCTCCCAATAAGCGCTTCTTTAATGTCAATAGCTTGACAGTGAGCTCTTATAGAGCTTCACAGACAATCAGAGCTTGATGGTGGCCTCCCAACACCAAACTTAGAGTTTGAATGTGGGGGTTCTGCTTGACTCTGTATTGAGAGAAGCTTTTCATGCGTCCTCTCCATGGTTACAGAGGAAGATCCTTGAGCCTTAAACACAAGGTAGTCCTCATTCAGTTGCAAGACTAACTCTCCTCTGTCCACATCAATCACAGCTCTTGCTGTGGCTAGGAAGGGTCTTCCAAGGATAATGAATTCATCATCATCCTTCCCAGTGTCTAGGATTATGAAGTCAGCAGGAATGTACAGGCCTTCAACCTTAACCAAGACATCCTCTACAAGTCTATAAGCCTGTTTCATTGATTTGTCTGCCATCTCTAGTGAGATTCTTGTAGCTTGTACCTCAAAGATCCCTAGTTTCTCCATTACAGAGAGTGGCATGAGGTTTATACCTGACCCCAAGTCACACAGAGCCTTCTCAAAGGTCATGGTGCCTATGGTACAAGGTATTAAGAACTTTTCGGGATCCGGTTTCTTCTGAGGCAATTTCTGTTTAACCAAGGTATTCAGTTTCATGATTGCTCCTAGATACCGAGCTACTTGCTCTTCAATAATATCTTCATCCTCATCAGAGGAAGAATCTTCATCAGAGCTCATGAACTGCAGCATTAAGTTCCATAGAATCTCTATGGTCTCTATATGAGCCTCAGATTCCTTTGGTTCCTCAATGGAGAACTCCTTCTTGGTCAGTGGATGTCTAGCAAGGTCTTCCTCATTGGAAATCACTACCTTTTTGCTCTCTCCAGGTTCGGCCACTTTGGATATAGTTATGGCCTTGCACTCTCTTTTGGGATTCTCTTCTGTATTGCTTGGGAGAGTACTAGGAGGAGTTTCAGTAACTCTTTTACTCAGCTGACCCACTTGTGCCTCTAAATTTCTGATGGAGGACCTTGTTTCAGTCATGAAACTAAGAGTGGTCTTAGATAGATCAGAGACTATGGTTGCTAAGTCAGAGAGGCTCTGCTTAGAATTCTCTGTCTATTGCTGAGAAGATGATGGAAAAGGCTTGCTATTGTCAAACCTATTTCTCCCACCATTATTATTATTAAAGCCTTGTTGAGGCTTCTGTTGATCCTTCCATGAGAAATTTGGATGATTCCTCCATGGGGGATTATAAGTGTTTCCATAGGATTCTCCCATGTAATTCACTTCTTCCATTAATGGATTCTCAGGGTCATAAGCTTCTCCTTCAGATGAGGCTTCTTTAGTACTGCCGGATGCAGCTTGCATTCCAGTCAGATTCTGATAAATCATATTGACTTGCTGAGTCAATATTTTATTTTGAGCCAATATGGCATTCAGAGTATCAATCTCAAAAACTCCTTTCTTTTGAGTTATCCCATTATTCACAGAATTTCTTTCAGAAGTGTACATGAACTGGTTATTTGCAACCATCTCAATGAGTTACTGGGCTTCTGCAGGGGTTTTCTTCAGATGAAGAGATCCACCAGTAGAGTGGTCCAATGACATCTTGGACAATTCAAATAGACCATCATAGAATATACATAAGATGCTCCATTCTAAAAGCATGTCAGAAGGACACCTTCTGATCAATTGTTTGTATCTTTTTCAAGCTTTATAGAGGGATTCACCTTCCTTCTGTCTGAAGATTTGGACTTCCACTCTAAGCTTGCTCATCTTTTGAGGTGGAAAGAATTTGGCCAAGAAAGCATTGACCAACTTTTCCCAAGAGTTCAGGCTTTCTTTAGGTTGTGAGTCCAACCATATCCTAGCTCTGTCTCATACAGCAAAGGGGAAAAACATAAGTCTATAGACCTCGGTATTAACCCCATTGGTCTTAACAGTGTCACAGATTTGGAAGAATTCAGCTAAGAACTGATGAGGATCTTCCAATAGAAGTCTATAAAACTTGCAGTTCTGCTGCATTAGAGAAACTAATTGAGGCTTAAGCTCAAAGTTGTTTGCTCTAATTGCAGGAATTGAGATACTTCTTCCATAGAAGTCGGAAGTTGGTGCAGTAAAGTCACCAAGCATCTTCCTTGCATCTCCACCATTGTTGTTGGGTTCGGCTGCCATGTCTGCTTCTTTTTCGAAATTTTCTGTAAGGTCCTCTCCAGAGTGTTGTGCTTTAGCTTCTCTTAGCTTCCTCTTCAGAGTCCTTTCAGGTTCAGGATCAGCTTCAACAAGAATGTCTTTATCCATGTTCCTGCTCATATAAAAAAGAAGAGAACAGAAAAGAAGAATCCTCTATGTCACAGTATAGAGATTCCTTTTTGTGAGTAGAAGAATAGAAGAATAGAAGAATGAGAATAGAGAGGAGAGAGAGGGGTTCGAATTATGAGTAGAAGAGAAGTATTAGTAATTAAATAAATAGAAAGAGATGAGAGAGAGAGAATATTCGAATATTAATTAAAAGAAAAGAAAAATATTTTTGTTTTTATTTTAATTATAAGTTAGAATTCAAAATTTAAGAAAAGAAATAAAAGCAAATTGAAAAATAAATGAATTAATTAATGAATTTTGAAAAATATGTTAGTTAGTTTTCAAAATTAATGAGAGAGAAAAGTAGTTAGGTAGTTTTGAAAAAGATAAGAAATAGTAAACTTTTTAAAATTAAAACAAACAAGTCAAGTGGTTAATTGAAAAATATTTGAAAATAAATTTTGAAAAGATAAGAAGTTAGAAAAAGATTTTGAAATTAAGTTTTGAAAAAGATATGATTGAAATTTATTTTGAAAAATAATTGAAAAAGAAATTAAAAATATTTGATTTTTAAAATTAAAGTTGATGACTTGACTAACAAGAAACTAAAAGATATGATTTTGGAATTTAAAGATTGAACCTTTCTTAACAGGAAAGTAACAAACTTGAAATTTTTGAATCAAAACATTAATTATTAGTAAAGTTTTCGAAAATATGAAATAAAAATAAGAAAAAAATTTTGAAAAATGTTAAGAATGAAATTCGAAAATATTAAGAAGAAAAATGAAAAAGATTTGATTTTTGAAAAAGATTTGAAAAGATAGAATTTTTAACTTGAAATTTTGACTTGACTAACAAGAAACAACTAAATTTTAAATTTTTTTTGACTAAGTCAACCCAAAATTTCGAAATTTATGAGTAAAATAAGGAAAAGATATTATTTTTGATTTTTTTGAATTAATGAAGAAAGAGAAAAACAACAAAAAGACCCATGACATAAAAATTTAAGATCAAAACAAATAATGCATGTAAGAACACTTTGAATGTCAGGATGAACACCAAGAACACTTTGAAGATCAAGATGAACATCAAGAATATATTTTTGAAAATTTTTAAGAAAAGAAAGACATGCAAGACACCAAACTTAGAACTTTTTAATGTTTAGACACTATGAATTCGAAAATGCATATGAAAAACAACAAAAAAACACAAAATAAGAAAATCACAAGATTAAATAAAAAAAATCATCAAGAACAACTTGAAGATCAAGAAAGAACACATGATGAATTTTCGAAAATTTAAGAACAATTTAAGACATGCAATTGACACCAAACTTAAAATTTGACACAAGACTCAAACAAGAAACACAAAATATTTTTGGTTTTTATGATTTTATTAAATTTTTTTGTATTTTTTTTGAAATTATTTTGGAAAAGGAAAATAAAGAAATTCAAAATATTTAATAAGAATTCCAGGATTCATGCAATGTTAGTCTAAAGTTTCGGTCCAAAAGAATTAGACATGGCCAAATGGCCAGCCAAGCTTTACATAACAAATACAGACATGTCCTTTCTACAATGGAAAGTGGAAACCTCAGTCCAAAAGATTAGACATGGCTTAACAGCCAGCCAGGTTTCAACATATCTCATGAAGCTCTAGAATTCATTCTTAAAAATTTTTGAATGATTTTTTTCGAAAACACAATTTTTTTTAAAAGAAAATAAAGGTTGAAACAAGAAAGAAGGTTACCTAATCTAAGCAACAAGATGAACCGTCAGTTGTCCAAACTCGAACAATCCCCGGCAACGGCGCCAAAAACTTGGTGCACGGAATTGTGATCACACTTTTCACAACTCCGGTACAACTAACCAGTAAGTGCACTGGGTCGTCCAAGTAATACCTTACGTGAGTAAGGGTCGATCCACGGAGATTGTCGGCTTGAAGCAAGCTATGGTCATCCTGTAAATCTTAGTCAGGCGGATTCAAATGTGTATGAGGTTTTAATAATTAAAAGATAAATAAAACATAAAATAAAATAAAGATACTTATGTAATTCATTGGTGGGAATTTCAGATAAGCGTTTGGAGATACTTTGTTGCTTCTGAACCTCTGCTTTCCTATTGTCTTCTTCCAATCATGCGTGCTGCCTTCCATGGCAAGCTGTATGATCCTCTCAGATGAAAAATACCAGGTACGATTTCTGCACGGCTAATCAACTGTCGGATTTCTCGTCTCGGATGAAAAATACCAGGTACATCGACCGCACCGCTAATCATCTGTCGGTTCTCACTAGCGTCGGAATATGATCTCTCTATCGTTTTGCACACTGTCACTGTGCCCAACATTCGCGAGTTTAAAGCTCGTCATAGTCATCCCTTCCCAGATCCTACTCGGAATACCACAGACAAGGTTTAGACTTTCCGGATCTCAGGAATGCTGCCAATTGGTTCTAGCCTATACCACGAAGGTTCTAACCTCACGGACTCGTTCCGTGGATTAGAGACCCAAGAGACTATACTCCGACCGTCGTCCAATGACTATATTGAACATCGTGTACACCGCTTGTGGTTGTCAGGCACGCGGATATTGGCTAAGCGAGTAACGAAGATAGTGGGTGATTGTCACGGGTCACCCCTTCATTCTGACTTAATTGAATTAAGTACGAGAGTGTATCTTGGAGAAGAAGTAGGCATGAATTGAAAGAGAAAAAATAATACTTGCATTAATTCATGAAGAACAGCAGAGCTACGCACCTTAATCTATGAGGTGTAGAAACTCCACCGTAGAAAATACATAAGAGAAAAAGGTCTAGGCATGGCCGAATGGCCAGCCTCCAAAACGTAACATAAAATTCCAAAAGTGATAATCTCCCTTAGATCTATAGTAAAAAGTGCTATTTATACTAAACTAGTTACTAGGATTACAGAAAATAAGTAACTAAGTGCAGATAGTGTAGAAATCCACTTTCGGGGCCCACTTGGTGTGTTCTTGGGCTGAGCATTGAGCTTTACACGTACATAGGCCTTCTCTTGAGTTAAACGCCAGCTTGGATGCCAGTTTGGGCGTTTAACTCTAGTTCTGGCGTTTTACGCCAGAAAAGGGTCTCTGGCTGGCGTTTAGACGCCAGTTTGGGCCATCAAATCTCAGAAAAAGTATGGACTATTATACCATGCTGGAAAGCCCAAGATGTCTACTTTCCAACGCCAATTGGGCCTCTTTAGCTCTAGAAAATCTATTTCGCGTGCAAGAGGGTCAGAATCCAACAGCATCTGCAGTCCTTTCCAGCCTCTGAATCAGACTTTTGCTCAGGTCTCTCAATTTTAGCCAGAAAATACCTGAAATTATAGAAAAACACAGAAACTCATAGTAAAGTATAGAAATGTGATTTTTGCATAAAAACTAATAAAAATATAATAAAAAGTAACTAAAACATACTAAAAACTATGTAAAAACAATGCCAAAAAGGGTATAAATTATCTGCTCATCAGTGAAAAATTAGAATTCCACACAAAACTCACTGGCAAGTGTACCGGGTTGCATCAAGTAGTAATAAATCACAAGAGTGAGGTCGATCCCACAGGGATTGATGGATCAAGAAACTTTAGTGATGTGATTAGTTTAATCAAGCTAACATTGGTGAATAGGGTGAAAAGTGACCAACAGAATGTAAATTGCTGAGAATTGTAAATGATTGAATGTAAATGGGTAGAAAAAACTTAAAGAGCAAGGAATGTAAACTGCAGAATCTTGAATGACAAGAAAGGTGAATTGCATGAAATGTAAAGGGGGCTGGGTGCTGGAAATTAAATGAAAGCAGTAAATTAAAAGTCAGAACAATTAACAGAATCTTAAACTTGCAGGAAGAGTAAATCAAATTGAATCAAGAACAAAAATGTAAAAATTGCAGAGAAGTAGAAGTGTAGAAGAGTAAATCAGCAAGAAGACTTAGATCAATTCTGAAATCTCAAAGAGAAATTAACAATTTCAATGAAATAGCAAAAACAGAAAGAAAGCCAAGAGCTCAATTGCTCTCTCGATCAAAACAGAAAGGAAATTGCAGAAGAAGAAAAATGAAACAGAAAGAAAAGAAAATCCAGATCTGATTGTCAATTCTCAAGTTCAAAAAGGAAAATTTAAATAAAGAGCTCTCTATTCTACTCCTACTCCTACTACTCTCTAGCAGAGCCAGCCTTTCTTTGAAAATGAAACAGATGCCTTTATATAGGCTTTACAAAATGAAAATAAAATTGAAATTGAAAACAAATTACAATAAAATTCTTAATCTAATTGTTTCTTGTGCCTTTGAGTCATGTCCATGGGCTTTTTAAATTTTGAATTTGAAGAAGAGTGGATCCGGATGGCTTGGTTCAAGTGGCATGGGTCAGGGTGCTAGCTCCAGTAGAGCGCTCCGTTTAATTAGTGAACGTTGCGTTCACTTGCCTTGCACCAATTTTTGGTGCGCCTTGTGTGCTCCATGAGCGTTCACAATTTGAGCGCTGCGTTGCCTTGTTTGAACGCTACTTCTTTGTTTCCTTGCTACGCTTGTGTTGCGCCAATTGTTTCCCTGGGCCAAAGTGTCCCGAAAACGCTCAATTGATTGAGCATAGCGTTCACTTTAATGAACGCTTGCTTCCTTTTTATTTACGTAGAGTTCTCTTTAATGAACGCTAGTGTTCATTCCTTTCAACGCTTTAATAATCAAATGATTCATGCATGCATTCATTTGTTTAATTAATTAGAAATGCCAATTAACATAACTTGATCCGTTAGTGCCAATTGGGCATTACTAATGAAGATTTCGTGCATGCATTCATTAACGCAAAGAATTGATTTAATAATGCATTCTTGGTTTTATTAGTAATGCCGTAGCATTCATTCTCACTTGGCCTTGGCATTAATAATTGAATACATGCATGCTTTAGTTATTAGTTCATGCATGCATAAAAATTCATATGCATCATTACTAATGCCAAGGCTTCATGGTCATGGGCCATGCTTTTAAAAGCGTGGTCTAGGACTCCAAAGCGTGCCCCAAAATTCTTCTTTTCTTCTTTTGAGCTGATTTTGTGCTATTTTGCTTCTTTTTCCACTTATTTCCTACAAAATTTATAAAATCAAAAGATCAAGGAAATATACTATTTAAGCATTAAAAACACTCAACATTTAAGCATTAATCATTAATTTATTGTATGAAAAAGCATAGAAAAACATGACATAATAACATGTCATCACTCTCAAAGAATTGCAGGGAGGTATGAGTTATTATTGGTTATGGAAAAGTATCTTTTTGGATTTTTGAAATAAGGAACAAGGAAATAAAATGACTAGAAAGTAAATTAATAACTAGAAAAGACTCTTGGCAAGGTATGAGAACTAGACGTCCTATCCTAGCTATCCTTATCAATTGTGATGAGAATTGTTCGTTGCTCCCACTTAGTTAACCCTTACTAAATAAAGAAAAGTCAAGTGGACTAATCAATTTGATTCCTCAAGTCCTAGTCAACTCTTAAGGAAAGACTAGCTTTAGAGGGATCCAAATCAACCAGCAAATTCCAATTATCAATCAACAAAGGAGTTTGATAACTCAAGAGTCTTCAATTACTCAATTCAAGCTAAGAATCTAAAATCTAAATTAAAACCCTCCCAAGCATTTTATCAAACACTTGGAAGGCACAACATAAAAACATAGAGAACTAATAAGAGATAATAAATTTCAAACAACCAAGTGCAAGCATCAATAATATAAATTGAAGAAAGCAATCATAAATCTGAAATACCTCAAATTGCATTAAATATAAAATCAATCTAACATTAGAATTCATAAAGCTAAATTGGGGAAATAAATAAATCAGCAAGAGAAATTGATAAACTAGAGTTCCAAAACAAATAAGAGTAGAAGAAAACTAAATTAAAGCAAGTAGAAATCTGAAATTGAACAAAGCTAATCCTAAAATCCTAACCTAGAGAGGGGAGAAAGCCTCCCTCTCTAGAAAACTACATCTCAAACCTAACTAATGTGAATGAATTGATGAATGTGTTTCTCCCATTCTGCAGCTTCTATTATGTGTTTTTCGGGCTTGGAACTGGGCCAAAAGGAGCCTAGAAATCGCCCCCAACGCTTTCTGCATCTTTCTACACGTGGCGCATGTCACGCGTACGCGTAGGTCACACGTGCGCGTCGTTTGGCGAAATTCCTTGTCACGCGTACGCGTTGGTCACACGTACACGTCGCTCGTCTTCTGCGCTAGGCACGCGTGCGCGTCGCCCATGCGTGCGCTCGCTGCCAGCTTCTCAAAACTTCATTTTCTCGCGTTCCTTCCACTTTTTCACATTTTCTTTCCATCCTCTAAGCCATCCCTGCCCTATAAAGCCTGAAAACGCTTAACACACAGATCACGACATCGAATGGTAATAAAGGGTAATTAAAATTGATAGTTTAAAGGCCTAGGAAACATGTTTTCAACTATATCACAAAATCAGGAAGGAATTGTAAAACCATGCAAATTATATGAATAACTGAGTAAAGAATTGATAAAAACCACTCAATTGAGCACAAGATAAACCATAAAATAGTGGTTATCACATTTATAAGGTGATATCAAAAGTGTTGACAAGAAGAATGAGGAGCGTAATGCCAGGCTTAGTTAGGGAATCACAGAGTGGTTTTGTCAAGGGCAGGAGGATACATGATGGAGCGTTAATAGCATGTGAAACTATACAATGGCTAAAACTGAAAAGGAGGTCGTCAGCAATCATCAAATTGGATTTCCAGAAAGCGTATGACAGAGTGAATTGGAACTTTGTTGATATTGTGCCAGAAAATATGGGGTTCGGTAGAAAATGGAGGACATAGGTTACAGAGTGTATTAGGTCAGCATCTATCTCCATAATGGTTAACGGGTCACCGTCGAAACCGTTCAAGATGGAAAGGGGGTTGTGGCAAGGCCATCCTTTATCACCTTTTTTGTTCATTCTTGTTGTAGATGTGTTGAATAGAATGATGCAGAGGCAGAAAGAAATAGGAGAATATCTCCTCTTTTAGTCGGTAGGGATAATATAGAGTTATCACATCTGCAATTTGCTTATGACACTATATTGTTCTGTCTACCGGAGGAGGAAATAATAAAAAATTACAAGAGACTATTGAGGTTTTTTTAAGTGATGTCAGGATTGAGCATTAACTTTGAGAAGTCCAACTTGATACCAGTAAATTGCAGTCAGGATTGGGTGGATCGGATGTGTGGATTACTAGGGTGCCAGGCAGTAACTCTACCATTAAAGTATCTGGGAATTAATCTAGGAGCAAACCCAAGACTAGTAAAAATATGGAAGCCAGTAATAGATAAGGTAGAGGAGAAACTTAGTTTGTCGAAAGTAAAGATCCTCATCAAAGCAAGGAAGTTGGTCCTCATCAAATCAGTTATCAATAGTCTACCTATTTACTATCTGAGTTTGTATAAAATGCCAGTTGTGGTGGCAAAAAAATTAATTTCATTACAACGGAGGTTCTTTTGGGGGAAGGACGATGGACAACCTGGGTTGGCTCTTGTAAAGTGGGATATGACACATGCACCGAAGAAACTATGAGGGCTAGGTGTGAGGGATGCATTGGTTCGTAACACCGTCTTATTGTTCAAGTGGTGGTGGAGATTTTCTAAGGAAGATTGTCCACTATGGAAGAAGATTGTCTGCTCGTGCAATAATATGAATCCTAGCCAGTTATTGTCTACTCAAGCTTTACCAGCTATAGGGAGCCCGTGGAGAGATATATGTAACCTCCAAATAAAAGAGCAAAATTTTAGACAAAGGATGATTGATGGACTTGCTATGGAAATAGGAGATGGTAGATCAACCAGATTTTGGGAGGATACGTGGTTACAGTTGGGGAAGCTAAAAGACTCCTTTCCGAGGCTCTTCTTGGTTTCAAATAACAAACGATCCGTAATTGGGGACTGTGGCTTTTGGGATGGGATAGAATGGGTGTGGAATTTTCAATAGAGAAGGAAACTCCACCAATGGAAGACTGACAGTTTGAATCAAACGCTTGATATCTTGCATGCTGTAAGTAGGGCTGGAAATGACCCGAGCTGAGTCGAGCTAGACCAAGCTCAAGCTCGGCTCACGAAAATTGAGCTTGACTCACGGCTCGGCTCATTAATAATCGAGCTTATTTCTTAAGCTCAAGCTCGACTCACCAAAAGCTCACGAGCTGGCTCAAATTAGAGAAACATAAATATATAATCTATAATTTTATATCAATAAATTATAACTTATATATTTTTAAAAATTTGAAAAGATCAATTTTATATA
>NC_029789.2:26676983-26681197 GCF_000816755.2 Arachis ipaensis
AATGTGTCTCTTATTCACTTCTATCCTGAACAATTTAACTAGATTTGTCACGTTATACTTCATCCATTCAACCAACAATAATGTGTATATATATATATATATAATTGAGCCAGCTCGCGAGCTAATGAGCTGAGCTTATTCAAGCTCAAGCTCGGCTCATTTAATTTATGAGCTCAATTTCAGGCTCAAGTTTGGCTCACCAGCTCACGAGCTTAGCTTATCGAGCTGTTAACGAGTCGAGCTCGAGCTGGCTCATGAGCTGGCTTGACTCACTTCCAGCCCTAGCTGTAAGATTGATAGCAGGTGTACAAGATAGAGTGGGGGTGGAAATTTGACAAGAAAGACATTTATACTAGTAACTCATTTATGTAGGTTTTGCAGGAACAGACTTTGACGGATGATATTCTCAGCTACAAGTTCACAAATGGAATCTAGAAAGGGCTAGTACCCCCTCGAGTTGGATTATTTACTTGGTTTGTGCTAGTAGGTCGAGTCAATACAAATGATCGTTTGAACAGATTCGGGATCATTGATCTGCATGATAATGTTTGTGTTATGTGTAACTAGGAAGTTGAATCTGTACAACATTTGTTTGTTACATGTGACTATGCTTGGCAGGTATGGTGCGCATAGATTACTCATGTAGGTTGTATTTGGTGCATCCCAGGATCCATCAGAGAACACTTTGAGAGTTGAAAGACGATGCTTATGAGAAAAGACGAGCGTAAAGCATGGTTAATGAGATTCTTCTCAGTTATTTGGAATCTTTGGTTGTGTAGAAACAAATTCATTTTTCAGAATAAGGCAACAGTTGTGGTGGACTGCATTGCTAGGTCGTTTTGTTGCTCTAAGGAAAGGTGTGAAAACTAACTCATATTGTTGATGGCTATGCCGGAGATGACATAGGAGTTGCTTCGTGTTTTTTCCTATTTTGTATGCTCCAATGAGTGTGTTGAACTTATTTTTTCTTTCAAAAAAAAAATCCGAACATATTAAACACCAAACACATCAAATTCTAAATACATTAAAAACTAAAAACAAAAGTGCAATAACAATAATCCTTCGAAGTCTTCACTCCTTAATCCTTCATTCCATCAACCAAACATGTTTAAGAGAGGAGTTGTGACATTCAAAAAATCAGCATATAATTAGCCAATATCAATAAATAAAATTGATTAATTGAAAGTAATTTAGTAAACAAATAATTAGTAAAAAAATGTTAACCTTATATTGTTGTAAACAATATCAACTCCAATGACTTTATTAGATATTGATGAAGCTGAAAGCTCTACAATAACAATAATTAAATTATGNNNTTTAAAAAAATATAAATTAAAAATAGTTATCTAATTCAAGTTTTTTTTTATCCTCAAGTTTTTTCTTTAAATCATGCATCTTCTCTTGAGTCTCCAATCAATTTTGTGTGCAAATTAAAGAATCAACAGTAGAAAGATTCAAAGAGTTTCTAAATAGGTCAAGCACACGATCACTAGTATTAAATACTGACTCAAAAGACACGCTAAAGATAGGAATACCAATAAATCTCTAGCCATGTGAAAAAGAGCATAATACTTGATTTTAATTTTCACTAACGCAAAATGTCAAAATCGAGAATGTTATCCTTCACATGATCTTTCATGTATCTTTCCAACTCATTTCTTTTGACATCACCTAACTTTTTTTAAAATCTAAACTCATTCTCGTAGCCATCTTCCTCCTCATTTGTATTTTTACCATTAAGGGCACGATCATGAGAGGCAATGTTAAAATTGAAACTTCCAGAAGAACTACCATCCGAAATGAGATATATGATAGAGTAATACTCAAACAGCTTATGAATGTTGTTCTTCAACTTTTTCAACATATTTTTGGCTTGATTCAACCCATATATCCAATTAAAACAAAATTTAACATACTCATAGTTGTAACGAGGATAAAAAAAAATAGCCACACAAAAAAAATAATTTATGCCATAACCCTTGGAATATTTGTTTAATTTCACTTTTATTTGTGTAGTCATTTTCTGCAAACCAACATCATTACTCTTTTTTTAGCTATTCAAAGTTTTTTGAATGTCACAAAATTTATTGAAAAAATTATTACATGTGACATTCAAAGAACTAGAAAAAGAAAGAGTAGCATTATAAAATATCTTTAACATCTTCACAAACACATGTGCCATTTTTCAATCATTAGCGTCAAGAGATCTTCCTTCAGATTCAAGCGTCAACAAATAGAAGGAGTCTTGATAACTAAACCGACTAAAAGTTGACTCAAACTTTTCAGCAGCATCTAGCATCAAATAAGTGGAGTTCCACTTACTAGGCACATCTAACACTACCATAGCCTTATAAGTTATATTTGTCTCTTGAACACACCTCTTAAAAGCTTGCATCTTGGCAGGAGATGACCTAACAAACTTACATGCAATTCTTATTTTTCTTATTGAACTATCAATTTTCTTTATACTATCACCGACAATTAGATTTAAAATGTAAGCACAACATCTCATATGCATGAAATTCCCGCTTAACAATATTGACCCATTCTAATCATCGATGTCTCTAAGTAAATATGCAAGTGCAACACCATTAGTACTAGCATTGTCAACAGTTACACAATATATCTTTCTAATACCCCACTCTTGCAAGTATTGTTCTAAGGCTCTTCCTATGGTCTCACCCTTATGATCAGTAATCAAACCAAAATTTAATTTTTTTATTCAATGTCCACCTCTCATCAATGTAATGCACAATCACATACATATAGTTTATATTTTGAATTAGAGTCCAAGTATCGGTAGTAAGAAAAATTATTTGGTAATTTTCAGATAACATATTTGTCAACTTCTCTTTCTCATATCTAAACAAAGTCACACAATCTCTAGCAATTGTGATATGTTAGGAAATCTTAAACCTAGGTTGTGCTTCACCCATAAACTCTCTAAAGCCTTGAGCCTCAACAAATTTAAAAGAAAGTTCATCAACAATTATCATCTTTGTAAGGGTAAGATGAGTTTGCTCTTGATTAAAATCAATAAGTTTTATATTAACAACATTAGGGTCATTCTCAAATTGGCTCCCAAGTGCAATGGTTTTTTGCCCCTTTTCAACTTGCTTATGAGAATTTTTAGTGCAAATTCTCAAATATTTATACAAGTTTGTGGTACCATGACTAGAATTATTGCATGCATAATTTTTTTACAATAGTTACAACTACCTTCATTAGAAAAACTTTTAGAAAAATGATCCCAAATACTGCTAGGTGCCATACTGTGTATATGTTTTACCTCTTTTGGAGGTTCATTAGCAACTCAGTAGTTTAAGTCTGAGTTTGTGTTTGTACATCAGATTTTGATGGAGGATTTAAGGCAGGCAGCAATAAAGGAGTTGGACTTCGTTATGTTCTACCAGAATTACCATCGTAAATGGTAGAGGGAGTGACTGCACTTAGAGAAGACGTCCTTCTAAAAATAGTATCACTAACAAAGTTAGGTTTTGCCTTTTTTAAGCTACAAAAATATAACAGAACATCAACGACTAAGAATTTTTACACAATTTACAATAACTCATAATTCAGAATTTCAACAAAAAAATTAACAGAGAGTTGAAAGATCAATCTCAAATACTTACAACAAACAAATTGAACAAAAAATTGAACAGAAAGAAAAAATTAATAGAGAATATAAAAAAATTAACAACACTTATCCTTAAAAAAATTAGATCCTTGCCTGACCGGAGAAGACGATCGCTAATTTGCCAAAGACTGGAAGAGATAACATTGTTGACGAATGGATGATGTCGTTAATGACTGCACGATACACGCTGGAGACAATGATGTCATTACCTTGAGAGGCTCACACTGATGCACGCTCGACTAGACGACGCACGCTGCCACATTGGAGAGGAGTCGGAGAGGACGATGTTACTATAGTATGCTAGTGTTGTGAGTGAAACGACAATGTTGCTGCAGTCTGATTTGAGTGAGTTAGTGACCACCTTGAGTAAGAAAGTGAGTTTGCCTTCAACCTTCAATTGCCGCCGTAAGGGAGTGACTGCCGATTTGCCTTATTCGCCGTTAGTGGGGGGTGAATAAGGATGTGAAGAGGCTTTGAGCTCTGCTAGGGTTCTCTTGAATTATTTTTTTGAATGGGGAGAGAAAATACGATGAGTGGAGTGACTGCTTTGATTTTGGGGTTAGGTATTTTGAGTAAT
>NC_029789.2:26681273-26694766 GCF_000816755.2 Arachis ipaensis
GAATTTTTTATTTAATAAAAAAGGGTTTGAGTTCATGGGTTGGTTCGGGTTTCGCTCCCCTAGAACCATTACCCAGACTAATTATGATCAGGTGTCATCGGGTTGGGTCCGATTATACCCAATTATCCCTTGATTTTATAACCAATTTAATTGGTTTGGTTCAAGTTTGGACAGATAATTGGGTTATCTGAACTCGGAAACACCCCTACCCCTACAAGTATGAATATATAATTATGGGACAAACCAACTCGATGATCCCACTCATCCACCCCTATAAGTATAAATATATAATTATGGGAGAAACCAACTCGGTGATCCCACTCATCCACTTTAGAGTTGGCAACAACATCTCTATCCACGAGTACCCAACCCGATGGTCGGGTAGGGTTGAGTGTAGAGCTGGTTGATCCGCAGGTTGAGGGTCAACCCACTCAACCCTACCAGACTAACCTGTAATACCCTACCACACAGAACTTTACGCCTAGGATGTAAATCAAAGGTGGCAAGGTGCTACGACCTTTAAAAGAAAAAATACGTATATATATGACAAGAGTAATATAGCTAGGGGCCTTGAAAGAAACGGTACGATCAAAATAAAAGCGAAGGTACAACGCTCACGGTAAACGATAAGATGGAAAACTTATACAAAAAACCAAAAGACATATATGTATAAAATTCTAACCGGTAAATATAATAAAGCCCTAGACTTGACCTGCGAAGAAAAGGCCGGCCAGAGTACATATATAGACATAAGCCAAAAGTTACCAAAAGCTAAAACATAAAACATGTTTCTCCAAGTCAACTTCTAGGAGAGACAAAATAAAAATATAGACAGTATAAACAAAAGTACTAAGACCAAAGAAGAGTTCTTCGCTTCCAGAAAGTCTCCAGACGCTCAGCGAGGTACCCCTTGACCTGCATCTAAAAAACAGTAATATATGTACAAAATGATAACCGGATATTCCCAGCATGGTAAAGGTGCCTACATAGTTAATATAAAAGGTCCTGAAAAAGTCAGAGGCATTCCTAATTCCTGAAAAAGGTTCTCAAGTTCTGAATCTAATTCTAATTCAGCACTTCACTTTTTCCTCCTCTAACCCTCTGAATCATCGGTGGAACAACCCTCGTCACACCTCCACCACACGAGGGATCTCTCAATTGCATAGACATACAATAGAGACAAGAAAAGCATTGGTAGAATGCAGTTACAGCATGTATAACATATAGCAAATAGGCATAGCTAATTAAATAGGCAAACCCAGGTAATGCGAACTAAAATAAAACAGACAAATTCTTATGATGTATGCCTTTCCTACTGGGCATTAGCTCACATGTCGGTTATATTGACAGAACCTGACACATCCGATAGTTAACCCGGATATCGTTTCTCTGACATGCAAGGAAGTATAATTGAAAGGAAGTATTAATCGAGAAGCCTGAAAAGAGTGCAGATAAAATCGCGACGTCGTAATGCTTACGCATCGACAAATAGAAGATAAAGCGTGAAAACAAAAGCGACATAAAGATAAAGTCATACAGAAGAGTAACAATAAGACAAAGTATAGATATATAACATAAGTAAATAGCCACTAGTCACGACCCGCAAAGTTTAGGCCAACTAGAGTACAGAATAAAAACAGTTTGACAACAATACTTCCTATCTCTCCTCAAAAGATAGATAAAGGCCTCTATAGGCAAGTTCCAAAAGAGATTAATATATAATATAAGTTTTTCAAAATAAAGCTGGAGAGGTTCTAAACAAAATAAAGCAGAAATATAATAATCTCCGCTAACTCTCAGATGAAGCAAAGATCACTACTGAGCACCTGGACCGACATCTGAAAAACAAGAGATATATACGGAATAAGAACCCTGACCCATGGGTTTCCAGTACGGTAAAAGTGTCAAATAAATACTGCATAAGGCAATATGAACTTACTAAGCAATCTTAATTCTCCACACGCCATATTATCCATCTTAATTTATTTCTGATCCATAACCTTGGCAACTAACATAAGGGGAATTCTAAATTTAAGTCAACAATTCTCAACCTTCTCAATTCTCCAACAAAAAGAGCCATAATCAGAGACAATACCAGCCCTCGGCGTCAACCATCACCAGCATAAGGGACCTCTCAACTGTACAAACACAAGCAAAGCAAAAAAGTAATACACAAGTAAGTACAAGTAAGGCAAGTATCATATAATCAAGTAACATAGCATATACGATTAGACAGTCCAAAATATGTAAGCAAACCCAAACAAGTCAAATATATGCAAATGATGTATACCTGCCCTATGGCTGATGATATCATTTGTCGGTTACATAGCCAACCCGACATGTCCTGTTAGCTAACTATTGGATAGTCCCAGCGAGCGCACATCCCCAAGCTCAAAATCATAATCATTCAAAATAAAAATATCCACGCGGGAGAGCTCATCCAGAAAAGTCTAAGTGTCTGGCCACACTTACGATGCAGCGTCAACAGAGTCTCAGATCTCAACCTGGAGTAAGTGGAGCCGACCCACTTCATCTACCCAAAGAAATCCAAAACTCATATAATTTTACAAATCTCAAGTCATTCTCAACTAGGAGCAAGTGGGGCTAACCACTGCACCTACCCTAGGAGGCTCAAACCAAATCCGGAGCAAGTGGATCAATGCCTCTGCATCTACCCGGGTATGTGTATTAATCAGAATTAAGCTCAAATAACAATTTTGTAATCATTATCATTCCCATCGTCAATCTCATAATCATCATCATTATCATTATCAATATCATGATCATCATCATTCTCATTATCAATCTCATAATCATCATCATTCTCAGTTAACATCTTGTTCCTTTCTTTCAATTTTATTAACTCAACAGTTGGGCTTTATTCCTAACTCTTTCACCCTCAATTCCGGCGGCTCTAAACCCAGATCGAAGTTTATAAAGGTTTGGGAGGCTAAGAGAACGGTTAAAAGTTATAAAAACACTTTTATTCCAAATTATGGAAAGTGTGCATACGCATACATGTAGTGTGCGTACGCACAAGCTGAAAATCCGGGTGCCCGAGTACGCATGCAAAAGGCCCGCGTACGCATACACCGATTTTGGACTATGTCGCATACGCAAGTAGTGTCCGCATATACAAAGGCACTTGGCAAAGGCAGATGTCCGTGTACACATGTCCAGAGCCGCGTACGCAGCCATATCAAAAAACAAAAAATCTGATATGTTGTGGAAATCAGTTTCTCATTCCAATTTTCAAAACCTCATAACTTTTTTCCCAAAATTCTGTTTTCAACCATTCTTGAACCGTTGGAAAGATCGATAAATAAATTTTCATAAAAATTTAATTTTGAAAGTTTTTCAACTCTGGGGACCGAGTTATGGCCCGCAAAATTTGGCCAAAAATCTGTTTTTACCAAAAACTCATATTTACCAATTTTCCAATGATTCACTAGCCTCAATCATTTTTCAACCAACAAAATAAACCCAGACCAACTCAAATTACCTATTTATATACAACCAATTCCAAACCTACTCCTTTTATATATTCCAACTCAATTACATCCATTCCACATTTTAAAAACCTCATTTTTTACTATTCCATCAATCAATCAAATTCTCATACATTACATACCAATTCATTCAATCTCATACATTATCACATCATTCAATCATCACTTACCGTCCTTACCTTTTTCCAGCCTCCGGCCCAAATTTCATCAAATCAATACACATGAACTCAATCATATAATTCACTATCCAACACAATTCCAATCAATCCAACAATAATGCATCACCCAAAACATCAATTATAACATCATATCTTCTACACATACCAAATCCATCCAAATACTCAATTCAAACCTAATCCTAGGGGCATCTAGCCCAGGATTTCATACCACATTATACAGTATTTAAATGAAACTAAAATCGTACCTCTGGTAGTCACGATAATTTGATCATTTCTTGTAAATTTTCCACCAAGCACTAGCTCCAAGCTCCACCAAGAGTTCCACAAGGCAATTTCAAGTTTTCAAGAGTACCAAAATCTCATCCAACAACTCTAACACAACCAATATCATACATACATAAACCTAGGGTTTATAAAATATAGTGAATCATAAGGCTTAGTGATTTCTTACCTTAACCCACTGAATTTTGTGATGAATATCAGCAATGGCTCATACTAGAGCATTCCTAAACAACCAAAATCACAAGATTTCCTCAAAATTCAACCCAAAAACACGAAATGGAGAGAGAAACAAAAACTGAGCACGAGTTTCAAAATTTCTTACCACAATACCTAGATAAACTTGAAGAGCTCATTGAAACCGATGCGTGGCCATAAACGGCTCATTGATCAGAGCTCCGGAGAGAAAGTTATGGTGATTTGAAGTTTGAAAAGTTAGGTTTTCTTTCTCTCTTCTCTTTATCCGCCCCTCCCTCTTATTTTTAGGGTTAAATGAGCTTCAATGCTCATAAATGATGCTTATATACCTTGGGCTTGGGTTCCACTTGGGCTTGGTTCATGTATATGACCCGTTGGCCCAATTTTGGGCTAAAATCTTTAAGATTAGCGTTTTAAGTCGCACTTTAGATATTTTTACTTTCTAAATCATAAATTCTAACATTTTAATCTTTCTTACTAAAAATTAGTTTTCTCAGCTGCAGTACCAGACAGATCTCAGCCGGTACTACCGGTCAAATTTTCGGTTTGCATTTATTTAGAAAACTATGTTTTCTTACTAAAAAAAATCCACTGAATCCAAATATCATATCGAAATTGCCAAATTATGATTATTATATTTTCTAACCATTTTCGCTCATTTTTAATTTATTTCTTAATTAACCTACAATTTGACCAAGTTTTACAACTAGGGTTCACATAATTGAATAACCACAAGGGTTTAGAGTTTTCTTACCTTACCCGCGGATTAATTAGACAAAATTCAACAATTATTCACTGTTAGAGTACCCTTAAATCATCAAAATCACAAAATCTATCAATACCAAAACCCAAATTTGTGAAAAATGGGGAAACAAAAAACTAGGCACAAACTATCAAATTACTTACCAAATTGTTGGGTGGGTTTGGTAGAGAATTTCGAGACGAATGCATAGCCGCTGACGACTCGTTAATCGAAACTCCGAATTGAAAGTTATGGGCGATTGAATGTCAAAGTGAATAGTAACCTAAGTTTGGTTTCTCTTCTCCCTCACTCACCATGTCTATCTCTTGGTGTGGTGAGAATGAGGCTGAAATGCCTCATATTGAGTTTATAAATATTGGGCCTTGGGCCCAATATGGGTCTGGTCTAATCGGTTTAGTCTTTCGACTCAGTTTTGGATCAAAATCTTTAAAATTAGTGTTTTAATATGTATTCTAAATATTTTTACTTCTCTAAATTATAAAATTTAATTTTCTAATTTCTTTGAATAATAATTAATTTATTGGACAATTATTTATTAATTACCTGGGATTTACATTCTACCCACCTAATTAGAAATTTTGTCCTCAAAATTTATTTCCCAATCTCGATATATGTTTCCTCAATTTCAACCAATCTCACAGCATTCATTCGACCATCCTCCAACATCAATTCAAACACTAATTTACATTCTCTATTCTCATGTACAAGATCATGAACTTAACCAAATTCAAGCCTAAGTCATACCTATTTGTTTCACTTTTAGCTTTGTCTAGCTATTTCTCAATGACCACAACATCCTTACCCTTCAAGGGTTCTAGCTAAACCAAAGCAATCTCAAATCCTTCTCAACTATTTCAAATAATAAACCATTGCTCTATCTCTTAGTCTGAGTCAATCCATTATAACCTAAACCACACACTCACACTTTCCATTCCTCGATCTTACGTCAATCTTGGAAACAATCTCATATCCCATGACTCCTTTCTCACATCAGTACAACTCTAGGGCCACCAAATTACTGTGCTTCCATAGCGCCACTCTAATTATCAGCCACTAGGAACTTAATCCTTCACTCACTTCTACCAAACATCTCCTTAATTCCTTTTACCTCTCTAACTAAATGCCATTGACCTTTACTCCAGCTGCAATAGTTCCAATCCCTTGGTTGTCTGCACCACCAGGTCCACTACTGCCTCCATCACCATTTCTAATTTGTTTGCTCCATTACCTTCAACAGTAGCTTGTACAGCAGCAGCCATAAAATTAACCGTATCACCTCGCTCGTGTCCACGAGATGTCATTTGGTTCTTGTCCATAACGAACGATTGATATTAAGGTGATCAGTCTTAATATCTCAAGTCTAGTGCTTCGAATCTCCAAAAGTAATGCTCATGAACATTTATGCTATATATGTCAAGTCGACATCTTAAATAGCATGTACACACATCCCAAAGTATGCTCAGAAGCATAGTCAGTTCGTCCCTCAGGTTCTACAGGAATGAACTGCTCTGATACAATAATGTAACACCCTACCACACAGAGCTTTACGCCTAGGACGTAAATCAAAGGGGTCGATGTGCTAAAGTTGGCCAAAAATCCATTTTTACCAAAAACACACATTTACCAATTTTTCAATGATTCACTAGCCTCAATCATTTTCCAACCAACAAAATGAACTCAAATAAACTCAAATTACCTATTCACACACAACCAATTCTAAACCTACTCCTTTTATACATTCTAACTCAATTACATCCATTCCACGTTTCAAAAACCTCATTTTTCACTATTCCATCAATCAATCAAATTCTCATACATTAAATACCAATTCATTCAATCTCATACATTATCACACCATTCAATCATCACTTACCGTCATTACCTTCTTCTGGCCTCCGGCCCAAATTTCAACAAATCAATACATATGAACTCATAATCATGGCATGGGCATAAAATACTAAAGTCACGTATGCAAGCTCCATCCGCGTACATGATTTCACTGAACAGAAAGCAATCCCCGCGTATGCAGGCATGTTTCCGCGTTCGCGGACATTATTTTCTTCGAAAGCTGTTAAGTTCTGCAGAAATCACTTACACACCAAACTTCCAACACGCATAACTCTTTCGTTAAAACTCATTTTTAGTCTGTTCTTCGAACGGCATAAACTTCATGGACCCAATTTTCATTTGAAATAAGTTTAACAAAATTTGAGGGTTTAAAAGCCAAGTTATGACCCGCTGAAGTTGGGTCAAAAATTAATTTTTAACAAAATCACCAAACCTCTATTTTTACCTTCACAATTCTAAACCAAAGTTCCACCCGCCAAGACACCACCAACTATATTTAAAGCAATTCCATACCTTTTTACTTATTCCACAACATGGCAACATACATATTCATTCTACTCACTCAATTAAATTCACAATCTGCCCTCACCCTCATTAACATCATAATTATCATAATCTTATATTTTTCAAAATCACTTTCCAAATCATCAAAATCATATCTCAGCACCTACAATCTCATTTTTCCTTCATTCACAATTTACATTCATAATTAACACCATTTCTCATCAACATCAAAAAATATTATTACTTTATAATCATCAATTAATCACCATATACAATTCATATACCTCAACATACAACTTCATTTAACAATTTTCATATATGATCACTAATCATCAACAATCCACATAGTTCAACTTATCCTACAGTCATCTAGCCTAAATTTTTACGTAACATTAAATATTAACTACGAGAAACCAAAACCATACCTTGGCCGATTCCTCCCTAAGCTCAAAACTCCGAATGTCAAGCTTCCAAGACACCAAATGAATTCCAACAAGCTCCAATTTGCCAATTCAACGCCAAATTCAACACAACTCAGTGTATTTCCATGAATTTCACTATATTAATAACTATGGTTCATATAATTAAATAACCACAAGGGTTTAGAATTTTCTTACCTTACTCATGGATTAATTAGACAAAATCCAATAATTATCCACCGTTAGAATACCCCTAAACCATCAAAATCACAAAATCTTTCAATACCAAAATCCAAATTCGTGGAAAATGGGGAAACAGAAAATAGGGCACACAATATCAAATTCCTTACCAAATTGTTGAGTGAGTTTTATAGAGAATTTCGAGACGAATGCGTGATCGCTGATGGCTCGTCAATTGAAGCTCTGGATTGAAAGTTATGGGCGATTGAATGTCGAAGTGAATAAACCTAAGTTTGGTTTCTCTTCTCCCTCACTCACTGTGTCTCTATCTTAGTGTGGTGAGAATGAGGCTGAAATGCCTCATGTTGAGCTTATAAATATTGGGCCTTTGGGTCCGGTCTAATCGATTTAGCTTTTCGGCCCAGTTTTGCACCAAAATCTTTAAAATTAATATTTTAATATGTATTCTAAATATTTTTACTTCGTGAACGCTGATGGCTCGTCAATTGAAGCTCTGGATTGAAAGTTATGGGCGATTGAATGTCGAAGTGAATAAACCTAAGTTTGGTTTCTCTTCTCCCTCACTCACCGTGTCTCTATCTTAGTGTGGTGAGAATGAGGCTGAAATGCCTCATGTTGAGCTTATAAATATTGTGCCTTTGGGTCCGGTCTAATCGATTTAGCTTTTCGGCCCAGTTTTGCGCCAAAATCTTTAAAATTAATATTTTAATATGTATTCTAAATATTTTTACTTCTCTAAATTATAAATTTAATTTCTTAATTTTTTTGAATAATAATTAATTTATTAGTTAATTATTTATTAATTTTACAGGATTTACATAACCTGCCCTTGTGTGTAACCAAGTTCGAACCTTTCCTTTATATAAAAGATCTTTAACCACTAAGCCAGATCTTCAAATAAAAATTTAACACTTTTATTTATATAAAAGCCAAATCCATTTAGTGATATATAAATTCCAAATTACAACTGCAAAATCTCATTAGATTATTAAAAATGTGTATGTAACCAAGTTCGAACCTTTCCTTTATAAAAGATCTTTAACCACTAAGCCAGATCTTCAAATAAAAATTTAACACTTTTATTTATATAAAAGCCAAATCCATTTAGTGATATATAAATTCTAAATTACAACTGCAAAATCTCATTAGATTATTAAACATGTGTGTAACCAAGTTCGAACCTTTCCTTTATAAAAGATCTTTAACCACTAAGCCAGATCTTCAAATAAAAATTTAACACTTTTATTTATATAAAAGCCAAATCCATTTAGTGATATATAAATTCCAAATTACAACTGCAAAATCTCATTAGATTATTGAATATTGCATTTTTTTTTATGACCCATGGGTTGAAGGCGGGTAGAGTTAGGGTTTGGTCTAAATCCTACTCTACCCTACCCATTGTCACCCCTAGTCTGCTTAAATAAGTGTTGGACGATACTGCGAAAAAACTATAAAAAAAAATATAATTATGGGATAAAATACTGTTTTAGCGTCTAACGTTTGGCTAAGTTCTTATTTCATCATTAACATTTAAATCGTTATATTTTTAATCCTAACGTTTTATTTCATCCTATTTTAGTTCTTTGATCAAAATTAAACCTTTTTATTCCAAAAATATCTTTTTTTTATATTACTATCTTTTTTTCTCTTATTATTTTATCACTTTCATTCTCAAATCACTATAATTATTACCATGGCCGCTAAAATTATAATTTTTGCTACTACTTAAATACATAATTATTGATTTAGTAATTAATTTTTAATGTGCACATAATATTTTTTTTGATAAATAAACAGGATCGAAGCCTAAAAAACGAAAACAATTACTAAATCACAATGCTCTAGAATAAAGAGACTCCTCTACAATCATCCAATATAATTCTTAGGTTTCTAGGAGGAACATTTACAAAATTAAACCCTTATCATGAAACTAAACCTTCTTTGGCGAGCCAATCCGCATATTTGTTGCTTTCCTTATAAATGTGTTGAAAAATTACCTCCTAATTCCTTCGAGAGTATGAATATATCAGCCTTGCGACACTATCAGTTTGTTGTTTCAACTTTGTTCTATTATGCATAGTCAAGAAAGTAACTCTGGAATTCGATTCTAAAATTACCTTTTGTGTGCCCAGCTCCCACATTGTCTTGAGACTGTAATATATGACTCAAATTTTATCTTTGAACGTTGTACAAACTCCAAAGTTCACCTTATATCCTACTATCTATCTATTCCAATGGTCTTGGATAATACCTTCGCACTAACTTTTTCTGTTCTCCTAAATCAGCACCGTCTATACTCACTATAATCCAATCCTACGGATGGAGGACCCAGGGCAGCTTCTCTTTTTTTTTGGCCTGGCTAAAAGCACATATCACTTTTTTCATGGGCCATAATGATACTATAAATGTAGGGAAGGAGCATATATTCAGGCACCTTAGGTCTCTTGAAGGGAGGAGAGAAATCTCACTATTCCTCCACCTCCACAACCACTAACAAGTAACCATGAAAAAGATTTTTCATGGAATATGTTTGATGTAACTCAAATTCACTGTCATTTTCCAGCAAACCCATGCATAAAAAGGATCTCTAAAAAAAATTATATATTATGGCGTATAAGTCTGCACCACAGCCTTGAAGTCCTTGGATAATCACAAAGAATATGGCTGATTGTTTCCTCCATATTTTTGCATAAATGACATGATGGGTTGGCTCCAAAGAATTTACAACGCCTCGCTAAGATCATGGATTTCTTTTAAGTGGATATCCATATAAAACTCCACACTTTGAGGACCTTTCCGACTTCATGTAACATTTCAAATTTGATCGTGTATCTCTCCAGCTCCAATTAAGGCTTCATAAGCACTCTTGACAGTAAATGTCCCCATCCTATGTGAGGTTCTAAACTATTAAGTTCTCACCTAAATAAGCACAGGGTAGGGGGGATGGCCCTGATTTTTTTAAATATCTATATGAAAAAATTCTTCAAACGAGTTAAATTTCATTCTCTATTACTAGTAATTATTTTCTTCACATGTAGATTCGAATTGAAATTCACTGATGGATCAATTCTCACTTGTGAAAGGGGTGGGATCTCTTTAATCCAAGGATGTGTCGAAAAATAAATATTTTCTATATTTCTCAAAGAATACAAAATGTTATTTTAAAAAAAAATCTCATACCTTGGCCAAACTCTTCTATAATGTCGAATATATTTTTATGGTTTACATAGAGTGGATCAAATCATGGTTTCTCCTATATTGATTGTATAGCACTTTTTTTCATAGAGAATCCTTTTTTATGCAAAAATCTCCATAGTATTTTAGCAAAGAATGTCTTATTCATAAACTCAAGGGTTTTGAAACCAAAACCTCCATGGCTTTTAGACTTACATAAACTTTATCAACTCACCATATGCAACTTCCTGGTGCCATCTTCTTTTCCCCATATAAAATTTTGTTGCATTTTTTTTACTTCCTTACAAATTTTTTTCGGGATTCGAGAATGCATCACATCAAAATTCAATGTAGGGCTGATGACAGATTGAGCCAAAACCACCTTGCTTGCAAAAGAAAGGCAATGACTTTTTTAACCCTTAAGTTTATCTTTAGTTCTGTTGATGGCATTCTTGAATGTGTCCCTTCCTTTTCTTTAGTTTGTAAATTGTGCATCCAAGTATCTACCTAGATGACTGACTTTCCTGTATCTACACACCCTCCTAATATCTAATATGGTATTTTCATCAATATTTTTAGAAAAATAAATTGATATTTTTTCAGCGTTAATCCTCATACCCAAAACAGCACTAAAAGTAGTTATAAGCTAACTAATATGTTGTATTTGGACTATAGAGACTTCCGCAAATAACAGTAGGTCATCAGTAAAAAGAAGGTAGGAGATGTTCGAATCATTCCTTCCAGCTCTCATTTGAATCCGATATCCTAAGTCAACTCTCTCCTCAATTAGTTGGGACAAACTGTCAATTAGCAATTACAAAAACATAAGAGAAAATTGGATCCCATTTTTTTAAACACCTTGTGGGATTGAAACTAACAAATTGACATACATTCCAAAGAACACACTCCATGATAAGTTACACCAGTTGAGATGGCAGCCTAAAATCTTCCTTTCTCTTCTCCAAGAATGCCCAACAGAGCCTATCATAACCTTTCTCAAAATCAATTTTTATTGCCATAAATTTTCTTATTCTTTTTATTTTTCTCATGTTGTGCACCATTTCCTTGCCGATTATGATATTATCATGGACAATGTCCTAGGAATAAAACTTGACTTATTTAGGGCAATTCTATCATGCAGAAGCGACTTAATTCGGGAAACAATGATCATGGTAAGACATTTGTAGATAACATTACATAGAGCTATTAGCTAGAATTGAGATATTTTTGGATAAATAATCTTTGATACGAGAGCTCTCAAAGTCTGATTTACCTCTCTGATGTCCCTCAGGCAATTCCAGGATCTCATGGCACTACTACAAAACTCTTTTCTCACTAGGTCTCAATTTTCTTTGAAGAACAGAGTGGGATAGACATTATTTTTCGAAGCCTTTAGAGAGCCAATATGAAACAAATACTTCTTTATTTCTCCCTTTGTAGGCGTCATAATGAGTTGCACAGCCATAAAATCTTCTATATGAGGCAAATTCAATTTTGGCTATACTCAAGCATAGGTCTATTTATATCTTTTTGATAACGTAAATTTTTAAAGTAAGTGGTGGCTAGATTTTTCAACTCATCCTGGTTGTGACACCAAGCATCATCCTTTTTCCTAAGTTTTATTATCTTATTTTTACTTCTTCTAATTAAATCTTTTGGTGTGATAGAATTTTGTGTTCCTATCATCTATCAATCATTGCTATCTTAACATATGAAGCCAATGAATTTTTTTCTGTTCCAAAATTAAGTTAAACTCCTTTCTTAACTTTTCTTCTAGATCCTCCGAAAAGGGATTACAACCATATGAAGGGGAGTTTTGGATCCTTTTCAACTTGTTCATAATTCTTTTTTTTTTCCTAAAGATGTTTCCAAAAATATTTTCATTTCAATTTGTCAAAATTACTGTCAGATCATTGAGAGTCTGAGGAAAGAAGCATCTTTTTTCCTATTCATGGAGAGAATATAAAAGTGGAGTGAGATTTTCACATTGCTTCAAAGCGAAAAAAAAAATTCATTTTTCTATCAATTCTTCTGGATTCTAGTATAACATGTAAAGGATGGTGATCAAAATTTATGTGGGTAAGAGTTTTAACTATACTTTTCAAAAACTCTAACTTTTAGTTCACATTGAATAGAACTCTGTCTAGCCATTTAAACATTTTATCATAATTTAAAATATTTGATAAACAAGTAATAAATAACAAAGTTTTTAACCTAAAAATTTAAGAATCAAATGTACCTATAGCATTTTGATAAAAAAATATATATATGCACACAAATTCCAAAAATCATTAAATTTTTTGGATCATCAAAATACTTAAAAAGTAAAACTATTAAATTATGCCATAAAATCATTCTTTTTTTCAACTTTTTTTTCTTCTTTTTGGACTGATATTTTCTTTTTACAAGAATAAAT
>NC_029789.2:26695003-26695635 GCF_000816755.2 Arachis ipaensis
TATCTTATATTCAAGTAAAATATGTAAAAAGAATTATTTATTTCAAAAAGATGATGGAGTAAATGCCTTAAAACAATTCCCGTGAGAAACGATTGCTCCACATTTGCATTTTCAGATTTTCTTTCTGCAATTAGTCCATACTTTCAATAATTCTTTTTAACGGAAATGTAGAATTTTACCGTCCCAGAGATTCGTTGTTCCCAGGTAAAAGCTTGTTTGGATCAATAGAAAAAAAAGCCTATTACGAAGGGTTGCCAATGAAGGGAATGATCATTAGGCTAGTGTTTGGTGTAGCCCGTTTAGGCAAAGTTCATTTTGTCTGCTTGAACACTAAGACTCAAATAATGAATACAAAAAATTGGATACTGTACCCGTTTGATAGCTTTTGTCCTTTTTGGTCCATTGGCCCTAACGAAATAAAAAATAAAAGGAAAAACCATTTTATCAGGAAAATGATTCATGCATGGATACTGCTCACTTTTTTCCCACACAAAAATGAGTTTTGTTCATGAGAAATATTTTTAACCTTTTCAAAATCACTTCTAAGTTCTATCTAGTTATCTTCTTAATCATCAAAATCACTATCTGCATTTTACTTTCTCTATTATATATTTAATGTTCATAAAAAACTG
>NC_029789.2:26695789-26709362 GCF_000816755.2 Arachis ipaensis
GATTTGAGTTGGGTTATATATGCATGGTTGATTAAAATAAAAAGTATTTTCGATTTTTTAAAGAAAACAGCATACAGTTTCGAGTTAAAAGTTTATATCTTATTATTAAATATATGGAAGTCGTCGTAATATTCTCGTTATCAGAGTAGCGCAGCCAGAAGCATGATATTCTGATAATGAGGGTGTTACATTAGCCTAAGTCTTACCTTCTCCTCTATCTCTTGACCTTAAAGCTCAACTGATTCACTATGAGGGGTCGGAGACAAAAGAATTCGACAAAATGCTAGAGATGAACCACCGAAGGATGTCGACTCAATACCAGTATCTAAATATCAATCGTTGTTTCTTGTCGACTCCTAACTTTCATGAATGGTGGTCAAAGTATTTTTTTCTCGTCGTACATCTGTCGATCAAACCCTTTCAAATCTGGTTTTTCCTACTGTGCAGATAACATCGAAAAAAACCAAAGGTGAGTATATAAAAGAAATCTTTAATTTCTTTTCAAATACTTAGTACTTCTTTAGGCATTATTTTGATACTCGACTCACCTTGCCTTTTAATTTCTCCAGTTACTCGATAGACACCTAACACTTAAGTTGCTGCTGACCCACTAGTTGAGAAAAACTAGGACATTGATGAAGATGTAGCACCTAAGAAAAAGAGCAAACAAGAAAGAGGTCAGAGCAGAAGAATGTCGAGTGGTGCAACCCTTACCTCAAAGAAGCGTGGTCCTATTGAGATTTTGACGAGAACCGAAACACCAAAACTTTAAAAAGTTTGACCTGCAACCTCAAAGGTACATACTTAATTATGTATGTTGCAACTCAGAAATTTCACCTTATACTTGCAAATTTTTTTTAAATATATTGCAGTCGAAGCAATCCCCGATAGGGACTTCCTCTCGAATTGCTAACATCGGCAATCCCTCTGATCAAGAAGTGGATCAGCCAGTTTATACTGAAATAGAATTCCTTCAGCCTATTCAGACTACTCATATTGTTAGTCCGTCTATACCTGTTCCAACTTCAACTCAAAATCCATCATCGACAACATCTCATATTTTGACCTCTTCTCCACTGGTACTTCTTTTGTTTAGATTTTCAATGTTAAGTTCCTTTCGACTGCCACTTGATCCTTATATTTTTGCCCTTTTTAGATTTACTATATGCCTTTTCCTAGTAACACGGGAGCTCACCAAGAATCTGGGCCTACATATGGATCAGGGTTGACTGCTGCAACTATCACTATTGTTCTCGGACATTTGACACAGAAATTCATCAAACTGTCGACATAGAATTCGTTTATGAAGACATTACTCCTGTACTATGGACAAAGAAATTTGTCGATCAAGATCTGGAACCACCATTTAATGTTCCTTCGCTAGAACCTGAAACTTTGAATTTCGATGACATCGACTTTGACCTGAAAAATATCCTGTCTAAAGCTCGACAGGTTTATTTCTCTGAAGGAACTATGGCATTGTCTTCTGGTTTAGAGTTGAGCATTGTTATCCCTCAAGCTGAGAAGTCAACTTTAGCAGCGTCAACCAAAGAAGAAGAGGTTATAGAAGAAGTTACTTCCCCTATGCCCATGGGTCCAAATCCTCAAGTTGTTGATAGAATCAATATTGTTCTTGATTGCTTGAACCATTCCATTGAGGATATTAATGACAATATTATTCTAAAGGCTCAACTTACTGATGCGCTTGCCTTTCTCAATCAATGTATTTTCTCTGGCATGCATTCAACTCTTGGCTCATTTATTGAGGACGTCTCCTCCCATTTTTCCAAAATTCATGATGCTGACCAAGAACTGAACAAGTCACTTAAGACTTTAGCCGACTATAATACTCAACTGAAAAAATATGATCCGACTAAGTCTCAGGTCACTGAGATTTTATCGGAGGGTCAGGCAAAAGAATGACAAATAGTGTCGAAAATTGCAGCCTTAGAGAAAGAATTGGTTGATCTCCAATCAGGAAAAAATAAAGTCACATCCACCAATGATGCTCTCTCTCTTCAACTGGAAATGATTGAAAAGGCTCATGCTTCCAAACTTTCAGGTTGAGGTGCTTTAGTCTAAGCAGTCACTCGAGCCATTAGTGCCCAAGAAGTAGCACAAGAGTCCTTAAGCTTGGACCAACATCAACAGGATCTGAAACTCATGTTTAGGAGCTTAATCTAGCTCTCTTTTGCACTTATTTTGTTTAGCATTCTCAACTTACTTTATTTTAGTGACAATAGTATATTTTGAGATACTTACCATTTATATGCACAGTTCGACTACTATTTGTATCTCTTATTTTTTTTGAGATACTCACCATTTACATGTATGTTTTGACTGCTATTTGTATCTCTTATTCCATATGCATTGCCATCGAAAACTTCTTTGATTTCAAAGGGTCCTTCCCAAATTGACCCTTAAAACTTTATTGTTTCAAAGTATGAACGATAGATTTTACTAAATCACGTGTTCCTCACATGCTTCTTTTAAATTTTCAAATTTTGAAAGATGGTTATAAGAAGATGAAATGGTTCGCGCGTTTTTGGGAAAGTTATAACGTCTCTAACGGGATTTAATGGGCTTTTATTGATTCAAACCCTTTTATATTCCTAAGTCTTCATCATGGTTCATTACTCTCATTTTTCAGTGAACACTTCTCAAAAATTCTTCATCTTTCGCGAAGACTTTTTCTCATTTTCTTGAAAATCCTTCTCCATTTGAAAATTTTGTTTCCATGGCTACTCAATCTGGGCTTTATTCTAGTAGTACTCCGGCCGTTACGGCTACCTCACTTTCATCTACTACTATAGCTACAACTACTACCACCAATATTCCCATTACTACTTCTACTGCAGGAACAACTATCGCATCTGCAGCTGTCTCCACCGCTAGAGCTACTACTGCTACTCCAGGTAGAACCTCTGCTACTCCGGCTTTTTCGACCCAGGAGGGTGATGACAACGTTCACGTCGTAGGTCCTCCACCTCTGGTGACTAGCATGTCCCAATTTTATAATGATAATGGGACTTTAAGAGCTCCCAATCCAGATGTAGAGACCACTGCATTATAGCGTAGTTAGGTACTACTTCCATTTCAAGTCTCCAATGTCATATATTCATTCCTAGGTCCAATCTCCATCTTAGAACAAATTGAGTTGATTTCTTCCTTCTTTTCTTTTCCTCCTGAACACCTTCCTTTAATTTTTTGTAAAAACATTGAGGCTACATACTTTGCCAGTTGAGTCTTTAGAATCACACCCCCAAAAGAGTCGAGCTCATCTTTTTCTACATGGCTATGGAGAGTTTCTTCAATGTACAAATCTTTATGGAAGTCTCTAGGTATAGTATCTACTCTTCGACTTTCTACTTATGACCTCTCCTACACTGCCCCTTTACTTAGAGCTAGTTTATACTTTTGGTGTCCAGCCACAAATAATTTTCATTTTTCCTATGGGATGATGGGCCCGACCCTAATGAAAATCTCAGCTCTAACTGGCTTATCTCCCGACAGAGAAAATGTTTGCTAGATAACCCAATGTCGAAGATGTCTATAACATTAACTTTGACTCAACCTCCGTGTCGGGCTTCATTCAAAATAACATGGGTTCTAAAGATGACCCTATTACAGATAGTGAACATGTAGCCTTCCTCCTCTTGTGGCTCAATGCCTTTGTCTTTTGTCCAAAATCAATCCAAATTCAAAAGAGTAACTACCTTTCTTTAGCCATCATGCTTCACCACAAAAAATACATCAACCTTCCCTATCTGATTCTAGGTCAATTATATGAGACACTTCATTTATTGGTGTTGACGACCACTCCCTTTTTCTGCACAATGAATCCCATAAAATTTTCTGCAGATACACCAAAAGCACATTTTAATGGGTTCATCTTGAGTCGATGATATCTCATCCGTTGAAAAGCCATCTCTAAATTACACAAATGATCTTGTTTCGACTCTGATTTAACCACCACATCATCGATGTAAATTTTCATAAACTTACCAATAAAATCATGGAAGATCGAGTTCATCACTCTCTGTTAAGTAGCTCCAACGTTTTTCAATCCAAATGGCATAACTAACCATTCATAAGTGACAATGGCTCTAGGGCATCGAAAGGTTGTCTTTGACACATCTTTCTAGGATATGAATATTTGGTTATATCCTGAAAATCCAAGTTGATGAGGGCCAAAAGTCGGTTTAGAATTCTCTCAAAAAAAATTGCTTCATCAATAGTATAGTCCCAAACCAACAATTGACCCTAATTAAAGTTTAAATGATTGTCACAATTCAAATCAATAAAAAACCCAAAAGTTTCAAATTCTGAGTCGTTCTCCAACAGAATTATAGTGAGGTGTGCGTATCATTGGCTATGAGGGAAAAAAGGGGTGTGATAGCAATACACAAGAAATTAAATTGCAAGAAAATAAAGAAGCAATAAAGGTAATTAAATGACAAGAGAGTAAAGGAAAGGAAATTCAAATGCTAAAGGAAATCTTCGCAAGGGTTGAGAGTTAATATTTTCTATCCTAGTCATTGACCATAAACATAGTAATTATGAAGAGTTAATCTCACTTAGTCAACCTCTACTCTCTGAGAAAAGTCAAGTGGTAATAATTGATCTCAATCCACAAATCCTAGCCAACTCACTAATTAGCTTAGTAAAAGACTAGCGTTAGTGGAAACCAAATCAACTAACAACCCTAAATCACCAATCAATATTAGACATCAATGACTTAAGGTCACCTAAGTCCTCAATCCCAAGCCAAGAGTGCAAAATTCTACTCTATGCTAAAAGAAGAATTTTATCAAACACTTAGAATGCATAAAAGTGAAGCATGGCAAATTGCAATAACTATAAAAACTATAACTATAAAATCTATAACTACCAAATTCAAGAAAGCAATAATAACAACTCAAGTAGGCATCAATAACATGAAAAGCATCAAAATTGCATTAAAGGAGACAAAAATCCAACAAGTGTTCAATAATCGAAATTAACAAAAAATAAAGAAACTAACAAGTAAAACTAACAAATTAAGATAAATAGAACAAGGAAAAGTAAAGAAAACTAAATTAAAACAAGAATTAAAACCTAAAACTAAGAAGAAAACTAATCTAAAACCCTAAATTTTAGAGAGAAGACAAAGCTTCTCTCTCTAGAATTCTAACCTTAAAACATGATTAAAAACCTAAACTCAAACTATTGTAAAACTCCTTAGTTCATCCCCTTCAAATACTTGGTTCAATAGCATCAAAAATTAGTTGGATTGGGTCCAACATGGGATAGAAATCGCGAGTCACGTGCTACATTAAATGAGGCACGCGTTCAGACGCTTGCGTACACACCATTGTGTGTGTGCGCATGCTCAACTCAATGTCCACTATATACATATGCATATCATTTTGAAACTCCGAATGTTAGCTTTCTAATGCTACTAGAACCGCCTCATTTAGACCTCTATAACTCAAGTTATGATCAATTTAGTACGAAGAGGTCATGATTGACAGCTTTGCAAATCTTTCATTTCTTCATGAATTCTTCCATTTTGCATACTTTTTCTCCATTTCTTCAAGCCATTATTGCCTTCAAAACCTTAAATCACTCAAATAAATATAACAAAGCATCAAATGGAAGAAAAGTGAATTAAAATTGGCAATTCTAAGCATAAAAAGCATGTTTTTCACAATTAAGCATAATTAGGAAGAGATTCACAAAAATAATCGTCAAATATGGATTTATCATTGCTCATATCAATATCCAATGGTCAGACACTGGTATGATATTCTTTGAAGCTAACATTCATTTGCTCGACATAACAGGGGCTATCATCAGCTTCAATTTCTTCGATCCTTCTATCTTCATCCCATAGCACCAACTTTTGATGCAAAGTTGAGGGAATTGCCCTTACATCATGGACCTAATCTCTTCCCAAAAGCATATTAAAAGTTGCCTTGGTAGGCACTACTATGAACAATGTTAGTCGTTCGACGCTTCCAACTTTAACCCTGAGTGAGATCATTCCTAGAACGGTTGTCGACTTATCATTGAATCCAATAACAGCCAAGTTTGTCTTAATCAAATCCTCGATTATTTTCTGGAATAATGGGAGCATACTTTAAAGTAGCAAATTAATTTCTGCTCCTCTATCGACCAAGATGTGATTAATCACAAATCCTTCAACTTTTGCCTTAATATGCAATGGTCGAAGATGACCTTTGGTGATCTCATCAGGCCTTTCAAATAACCCTTCCTTGATCATGCCATTTTTGACAAATTGGCATTCGTTACGTGGAATTATGTCATCACAGTCTCCTTCGAGACAACACCAAGGCCTTTCAGGATTGTCCTGGAAGTCGAAAGGGAGAATAGAAACTGTGGAAACATACCCAAAATCAATTTCTCCAAATATCACATCTAGATCATCCTCAAAACTAGAGTCGAAGTCTTTTGCCAGCACCTCTTCTTCTTCTTTTCCTTTAGGGATTGTCTTGATAGCCGATATCTCTTTCAACTCCTCCGTCCCCTGGTCTTTTCTTGAGGAACCTTGTCTCCTCTCTATTCCTACTTCTGAGGTGACTTACTTTCTTTGCTCAATTCTGGATATGTGACAGAAAAAATGTCGGTAAAGATTTTCACAAAAATATCGCGTTGCAAGTATAGTTCTAAACCGACAATTAAACCTCAATCAACATTTAAATTGTTTGTCACAAATACAAACCCAATAAAATTAATCGAAGTATTCAAATCTCGGGTCGTCTCTCAAGGAATTACAGGGAAGTGTATTTATTATTGGTTATGAAAAAGTATATTTTTTTTGGGTTTTGTAATAAGGAACAGGAAAATAAAATGGCGAGAAAATAAATTAATAACTAAGAAAGCTCTTAGCAAGCATTGATAATTGGAATTCATATCCCCATTATCATAGTCACTTGTGATGGTAATTGCCTTTTGCTATCACTTAGTTAACCTCTAACAATTGGAGGAAAGTCAAGTGAGCAAAATCAACTAAACTTCACTAGTCCTAATCAAAGACTAGATTTAGTGAAGCTTAAGCCAACTAGCAACTTTCAATCACCAATTAACAAAAGACTTTGAAAACTCAAGAGTCTCCAAATTACTCAATTCAAGATAAGAACATAAAAGTCTAATTTAAAATCTAACCAAGCATTTTATCAAACACTTGGAAAGCATAAAATAAAAGCATAGAAAACTAACAAGGAATATTAAATCCAAACAACTAATTGCAAACATCAATGACTAAGAATTAAAGAGAGTAGCAATAAACATGGAAAACATAAATTGCATTAAAAGAAATTAAATGTAACAAGAGCTCATAAACATACAAATGGAAAGAAAGGAAAATTAACAAGAGAAGAAGATGAACTAAAGTGCTTAAACAAATAAAAGTAAGACAAAACGAAATTAAAGTAAGATTGAACCTGAACCTAAAGAGAAATTGAAAGAAGAAACCCTAAACCTAGAGAGAGGAGAGAGCCTCTCTCTCTCTACAAAACTACATCTAAACCTAAAATTGTATGAATGGAAGTTGAATGATTCATTCCCCCTTCCAGCTCCACTCTGCAGTTTCTAATAAGTATTTTCGAACCTGAAACTGGGTCCAAAGCAGCCTAGAAATCACCCTTAGCGTTTTCTGTAAATTGCAGCACGTGACGCTCGTCACGCGTATGCGTCATGTCACGCGTATGCGTGGCTTGAAGTATGGCGCGATCACATGCACACGTCGTCCATGCGTGCGCGTCGGAATCAGCTTCTCAAATCTTTATTTTCTTGTGTTTCTTCCACTTTTGCATGCTTCTTTTCCATCCTCTAAGCCATTACTGCCCTATAAAACCTGAAAACACTTAACACACACACGGCATCGAATGGTAATAAGAGAGAATTAAAATTAGTAAATTTAAGGCCAAAGAAGCATGTTTTCAATTATAGCACAAAATTAGGAAGAAAAATGTAAAACATGCAAATTATATGCATAAGTGTGAGAATAATGGATAAAATCTACTCAATTCAATACAAAATAAACTGCAAAATAGTGGTTTATCAGGCATGTACTATCGAATTTCAAAAAATTCAAGTAACTCATTCATCCTTTATAAACATTGTCGTTATTGGCAAATTACATCTCAGCAACTATTATGAAATAACAGTGAAGAAATTTGGATCACAAATAAAGAAAATAGAAATAAACTCAAACAAATTTGAGTAATTGTCTTGCAAAAGTAACAACAACATCGAAAACAAAAACCAAAAGAATTACGTGTCTAGTTTATTCTACTTGTTGGTAGTTGTTACTACAAAATATGGATTTTTTTTACAAGAAGGCATTTCGACTGCCAATGGTTTTGACTACAGAGGCAGAAACGGGAAAGTTGAAGTCGAAAAAAGATGATACAAAGTACGTGAAAATCAAAAGGTAGTTAGTGTCTTTTCTTGAGCATCAAGACTTGCTGTTCGACCTTCAAGTTAAGTAGGGAACATGGGTGCACGATTTGAGGAGCAAGTTGAAGAAAACGTGGGATTTGAACACTAAGAAAAATGTGGGTGTTAAAATTTGGGATCCAAGATTCTTCATGGTCAAGGCAAGGTCATAGCTGGAAAAAAAAGGAGAAGTAAGATAGTGGACAACATGTTTATGACAAGACCATCACCATGGCCTATAAATAGTAGAAACTCAGAAAAGTTATGGACTTCAATCAAGAACTCTAGATCATCACATAACTCATAAAATTCTCAGTCCCAGTGATATAACGGAAAATGCATGTGAGTGTTAGAAGTCAACTTTTAATTTATTTTATTTTGTTTATTTGATTCATTCTATTTCATTTCTTTGCATTTTTGTTGTTATTCTGCATTCATTGAAATTTTTACACTTTTATTTGTTGAGTTTTCTTTATTTACTAATTTATTCCTTTACTTTATTCATTATAAATCTGCCACTAGTAATTTCGACGCAAGTCACTTCGGCACTATTACTAAGTAATTCTTGAGTCGAGCTCACTCTTTTTAGAGTAGTCATATCTGCTCTACAAATTGAGATCTTGATACAAGCACAATTCGACACCCTATCGGAAAATACCAAAAATCGAGTGAAACAAATTGGCACGCCCGGTGAGACCCTGAGTTATGTAATTGTCAAATTTGCATGCAATTACGTAGTGACAAATTGATAATGTCTGATAGAGCTTCAAGTTCGACAGATATCTTGAATATATTGGAGATTCTACAAGAGGACTTGAAACAGAGGTTGTTCCGTCGATTGGCACCCCGAGTCAATGAACAACTTCAGTTGTCACAGAAGGGATCCCAACGGCTGTACCTGTTACATGGCCCCCATATGGGTTATCCTCAAATTATTCTCCGCCTATAGAAAATCCTAATAATGGAAACATCGGAGGTGCTACGATAAGGAATAATCATTTGTATAATCCAGTACCACTCTCAGGGTATCTTCTCATGGGGACACACCATTATAACCCTAGCATAGCAAACTATAATGCCTATCAACACTTAATGAACAACCTTTCATATCTGGATTTATTCCCATGCCACAACCTATTCCTACAATGTCGAATGTAACTTTGACACAAGGCATAAGGGCACCTAGAGTGTCGATAGGAGGGACACGCACCTCTATATTCCCAGAAATGTCGAGGCAGATTCTTGTCAGAACATCTTTGCCTAATACAATCGAATCTTTGGCTATATTTAGACAACAAATCGAGGATAGCCATCATGATTTAGTAAATATGCTGACACAACAGATGGCTACAATATTAATCCCATGTTAGAAAATAACAGTGTTAGAATAGAGCAATTTGTTTGACGAGTTGATGATATTACAGGAGCAATTAATCGACCTTTAGTTCAACCTTTGGGCAAATTCATGTTAATAATCCTCCTCTCATGTTGAAAAGAGGAGACGATCCAAATATGGTATTGAACAAAGCCAGAGCAAACAATGCTACTCATGCTTATGGTCAAAATATAACTCAAGCTGTCGAGCAAATCTTGAATAGAGCAAGAATGAATATTGTTGTGACAAATCAACCTTATTTTATATCTCCTTTTTCAAATTATATTTACAGACTGAACTCCCCAGGGGAGCCAAAACTCCTAAATCTTTTACAAAATTTGCTGGAGAAAGTGGAGAACCGACTGTAGAGCATATTACTCAATATTTAGTCGAAATAGGTGAGTTGGCCAATAATGAATATTTGAAAATGAGATATTTTTCCTCTTCACTAACAAAGAACGCTTTTACTTGGTTTTTAAAGTTACAACCTAATTTGATCTATTGTTGGGTTCAGTTAGAAAGAAGCTTTCATAATCAATTCTTTAGAGGAGAAATGAAGGTTACTTTGTCTGACTTATTCACAATGAAGAGAGAAAAAACTGAGTTAAACGATGACTATCTTATCCGATTCAATAATATGAGAAATAAATATCTTACACTTATTCCTGAACTCGAAATAGTCAATATAGCTATCAATGGGCTTGGTTTCAATATTCAAAAGAAATTAGTAAATCAACAATTCCTCAACTTAGCTCAGTTAGCTGATAAAGTATAGCAAATTGAAAATTTCAATGAAGAAAAGAAGAGCTAGAGTCGAACAAAAAAAACCCTTTTTCAATAAAATGGTGAACTACATTGACTGCATGAGTGAGGAAGAGTCAAACAGTGAATATGCTTTTGCTGAAGAAATAAAAGATGGGTCTCCTTATGTGTGTTGATCTCTTAATCCGACAGAAAATAAGACTCCTTTATCTGGAGGAAAGAGTTATTCTTTTGATCTAACAAAAGCTGAATATATTTTCGATATGTTGTTAACAGATAAGCAGCTTGTACTCCCTGAAGCGAAAAGATGTTTCAGAAATTAGAAATAAAAAATTTTGTAAATTTCATCAAGCTTCTAGACATTATACTAACAATTGTGTTCGTTTCAAGGACTTGATTCAAAAGGCTATTGACGAAGGTCGACTTAAGTTTGTTGATAAGACTCAAATGAAGGTGGATTCCAATCCCTTTCAAGTCACATCGAATTTTGCTGAAACAAAAAAAAGTGGCATTTATAGTTAACATGGCTTTTGTCGAACTTGTAAAGAAAGATGAGCAGTTTGAGCTGGACATGTTTGAAGTAGAAAGATCTATTTATCCAAAGGCGTGAGAAGATTTGTTAGATTTTTTGTTAAGACAAAGGGAAGAGGAAGGAAATATAGCTATATGCCCTCGATGTAGTGCCTTGTTTGACACTTCAGCTGCTAAGGCTTTCGACTCATATAAAAAGATATAGAGTGTGTTCATCAAGAACAATTAAGACAAGTTTGGCTGAAGCAGGGGATTAAAGGTTGAGAGCCTGTAGCTGCTCCCGTCAAACAACATATGCACACGGTGGTGATAGTTGACTAAAAACCCCAGGGGGCGTCGAGTCGAACTAGAGTTCCTCCATCCAATGTATCGAACAACAGATGGATATAGAACAATGCCCCAAACTACTCCAGGAATTACAATTTCAATGTTCCTAGGGGAGATTTTGGAAATTGGGCAGGAACCCAGAAAAGAGGAGGCTCCAGACGAGGAGCAGGTAGAAGGGGCAGTGGTCGAGGAAGCTCTTGACGTGATTTTCCAAAAAGAGCTCCCTTCATTCCAAGAGCCGTGGCCCAAATGCAAAATGCTTATACCGATACACAAGGGCCATATTGATAAATCACTATTTTGCGGTTTATTTTGTATTGAATTGAGTGGATTTTATCCATTATTCTCACATTTATGCATATAATTCGCATGTTTTACATTTCCCTTCCTAATTTTGTACTATGATTGAAAACATGCTTCTTTGGCATTAAATTTGCTAATTTTGATTCTCTCTTATTACCATTCGATGCCGTGATATGTGTGTTAAGTATTTTCAGGTTTTATAGGGCAGGAATGACTTAGAGGATGGAATAGAAGCATGCAAAAGTGGAAGGAACACAAGAAAAGGAAGATTTGAGAAGCTGATTCTGACGCGCAATGCCACCTAAAATTTTATTTCTGTTAAATAAAAATAATAATGTTGTGAGAGTTGTGTATAACTAATGATATGCTATCCATTTGTGAACTGTTTTTTTTTTTTAATTAGTCACGAATCAGTGTTTTCTTTTTATTAAATGCATATACTTATTTCGTATGTCCACACTTTTAAAGATGTTTAAAAATGAAAACAATGATAATGTAAGAGTGTGTTTGGTTGGCGTTTTTATTTTTTATTTTTATTTTTAGTATTTTCTATTTTTTGAATTTTATAAAGGAAAAAATGAAAATAAAAGGTAAAAACAGAAAATAAAATAAAATTTTATTGTTTTTACTGTTTTCACTTTTTCCTTCGTAAAATCCAAAAAATAAAAAACACTAAAAATAAAAACAAAAAAATAAAAACGCAAACCAAACGCACCATAATATAAATTTTTCGAAACATGGTATGTAAAAAAATATTTAGCGGAAAAAATTGTTTAATAAACGATTTCTTTTAAAGTCAATTAACGAAAAGAATTTGGATATAAATTTTTATGAAATACGTTCCAAACTTTTATTGCATATTTGATAAGCAAATATTCTCCACGTATAAGTTATTTTTCGATACAAGTCCATACAAATCTCTTTAACCTAATTCACCTCATGCACTACTTTCTAACCAACTTTTCAATCAACGCACGAATATATAACTGCATTTTTCGAAAAAGATTTCGTTTCTATTTTTGAATTTTTTTCAGCGTTTTTGATCTACGTTCTCTTCCATCTCTGCGTTCTCTGCGTTTCTCTTTGTTCATTCTCTACGTTCTCTTTTTCGTTTTTCGCGATTTCTTTCGTTCTCTAGGTTTTTGAAATCAAGCTCTGAAATCAGTTTTGAATAGTTATCTCGTTGTTGAAGATAATGAATGATTCAAGTTCAGATTGTCAATTGAACCAGAGCGAAGTGGATTATTGTTTTGAATCCAATCAAGTGGTTGAGGTGTGGTTAGATTCTAGTTAATGTTTTCGTTAGTAGTTTATGATTCTATAGGTGAATAATATTATTTTTGTTTATGAAAATTGATGTTCATCATTGATGGTTTGAATTAAATACAATGTAGGAGTTCTGAATTAAAGAAAATATTTTTGTATATTTGTAGCAAATTTCGGTATACAACTAAGATATTTATGTGTATTATTAAGAATTTTCGATGTATGTGTACTGATAAGTTTTGCATAATTCAAAACTCTTCTTCTCCCTCCTCCTCATCTTCTGCTGCTTCTTCTTCTTCTTCTTTTATGAGGGTGGCCATTGATTTGTGTTTTGGCCACACTTTTTTTTTCACGCTTAAAAAGTATGGCCATAGAGAGAAACCAGCACGCTTTTATAAGGGTGGCTACTGATTTGTGATTTGGCCACGCTTTTTTTTGCCACACTTCAAAAGCATGTCATATAGGGAAATAGGTACGCTTTAAAAGCGTGGCTAGTTTGTCTTCCAATGGTCACATTTTTAAAGCGTGCCCATACCTGTATTTTTTTGGACACCCTACAAAAATATA
>NC_029789.2:26709464-26733040 GCF_000816755.2 Arachis ipaensis
TTCTCACCAATTTTTTTCTAAACACTTTACTTTTTTTTCTATGTTTTCGCTTTCCTAAAAGTGATAATAGCATACACTTTGTTTCCAAATTCACTTCAACCTTAAAAAAGCCGTCGCACCCAGCTGGCCTTCATGTTCATCCCAGCCCTTCATCTGACCCTCGCACCCAGCCCTCTCTATGTTGCACCCTAAATGGCGTTGTTTTGAATTAAAAAAATATATTAATTTTGAATCCTAACAACCCCGTATTCAGTTTGTCCTACTTCCTCCCCACTCCCGCTAGCAGCAGCAGCTCCGGCCCAGCAATGTTCTCCACCGCTGTCACCGATGTTGACACAGACGGCGACGCTCACCTCGCCTGGGTTCCTCTGGCTCGTTGTTACTGCTACATCTCTATCGCTTAGTTTCTGCCCGAAATTCACCTGTAGCCTCGCCTTTCCGGTATCCGCCGAATGACTTCTCTACTTGCTTCTTCAGCGTCGACAACGGTAAGCTCCTCGTCCTCTCCTATGGCCTCTGTTCGTCCCTAACCCCTGTTAGTCCTCGTCCTCATCCTCATCACTAACTCCTCTGGCCTCTCACTATTGGAGGATAGTGGAGCTTGTTGCTCTCACTTGGAGTGTAGTCAGTAGGGAGTTAGTGTGTTAGCTAGTTAGATGTAAATAAAATTGGTTCAATGACTTCAATCACATAAATAAATTAAATTAAAAAAAAGGCTTAGCCAGTATCTATAAGAATATTATTATTATTGTTTTGGTCATTGTTATAAATTGTTTGGAAAAACTGGAAAAGCCGAAAAGCATTCTTTTGATCATTGTTTTTATTTGTATACGTAGCATTACTTACTGAGTTCAGTTGTTCACCGCTGAGCTTCAATAGTTTCCTGGTAACAGAACACAAATTTAGATTGATGTGGGTTGTAAATTGAAGAGGAACAGCATCTGCTTATTCAGGTTTTCAGGTATTGCAGAAATTCCACAGTGCATCCAATTCTATTTCCTTGTTGCTGCTGCAGCTTTTTTTGGTTTTGCTTTTTTGAATTATTATATGCTTAATAGGCTAAGCAGACAGTACTTCTCCTCTGTTGCTACTCCACTCCCATGGCTTTTGTAGGCCTCAAAAACCCTGATGACAAGTACAGAGGAACTAGACACAATGTATGTTTAAACGCTTTGTTTTTGCTTTCTGTTAGTTTGCGCTTCTCTAATTACCACTAACCATCCTGTGCAGGTGGGATTTGAGATGATTGATGCATTGGCTACGTCAGTAGGAATTCCTATGGATACGGTCCACTACAAAGGTCTTTTTGGAAAGGGTTTGTCCCTCGCACTAGATTCATTATTGTATTTGTTTATTTCTCTTTCAGCATGTGTTGGATCTCTTGAGTTTTAGGGTGAGGTTGTCATTTGCAGGTTTTGTTGGTGATATCCCTATTTTTCTCGCCAAGCCTCAAACATATATGAATGAGTGGTGAATCAGTAAGCAACTAAGATGTTCTTAACAACACCCAGCGGGTCTTTTTGTTTATGCATCAAGATACTTTTGTTACTGATGCTAAAATTACCTTAACCTTCAATGCCTTTGATTATTTACTCAGTTTCTTAAGTTGACAAAATAAATTGAGGGAAAACTGTTTATTGATTGGCCTTTGGCAGTCCATTTTTCTTGGAGTTTCCTTAGAGTTTTTAGGCCAGTTGTGGTGGTTTTCTTAGAGTAATAGTTTTGCTATGATACTATTAATTCAAATTGGAGAGAGTTGAAGTAACAAGAAAGTGCTTGAGAAAATAACATAAATTTGTAATTTGTCAAATAATTCTCCTCTGCTGTTACAATTAACATGCCCTCATTTTCATATAAAACTGAGAAGAGGAAGAAGGAAAGAGAAGTCAAGTAGGTGGTATTATCATATGTAATCAAGGAATGAGAGATGACTTCCCTTTCATTTATTGGTTTTATCTATATTTCCAGTGCTAAGTTCTTGCTGGGATCATATGATAGTATACTAATATAGTTGCATGAAATGTTTTTATCTTTGAGTTAGCTCCCTATTGTCTATTTTGCTAGTGTCATTGCTGTTTAGCTTGTATATATAGCCATGTGCTAATTATTTGTTTAATAGTATCATAATATTGCTTTCTGATTGGAAGCAGCAGTTGGAATGAGATATTGAAACTATGAAGGCTCAATCCAATACTGTCAGCATTCGTACAATGAGTCTCAAAGCATGCAAAAGTGGAAGGAATACAAGAAGTTAGAGAAATTGCTAAGCTGTCCAGCCTGACCTCTTCGCACTCAAACGGCTATAACTTTAGCTACAGAGGTCCAAACGATGCAGTTCCAGTTGCGTTGGAAAGCTAACGTCCGGGCTTCGATTTGATATATAATATGCCATAGTTGCCCTGACGCTAGGCGACGCGACCGCGTGCTCCATGCGGCCGCGTCGCAGTGACGAAATACCAGTGTGGCAAATTTCTTCTCCGGCGATTTCTGGGCTGTTTTCAACCCAGTTTGCAGCCCAGAAAACACAGATTAGAGACTATAAAGTGGGGGAATGCATCCATACATGAATAAGCTTTCACATTCACAATTTTAGGAGTAGATGTAGTTTTTAGAGAGAGAGGTTCTCTCCTCTCTCTTAGGATTAGGATTTAGGATTTCTCTTAGTTTTAGGAGTGACTCTCAATCCCAGGTTCAATGTTCTTTTTATTTATTTTCTCAATTTTGTTTATGACTCTTTATGTTTAGATTGATTTTCTATTTAATATATTTTGAGGTATTTCAGACTTATGATTGCTCTCTTTAATTTGTGTTACTGTTACATCTGAAGGCATTTTTATTCCAGCAAATTTACTTTTTTCTCTTTGGTCTTGGTTAAGAAATCAGTAACTCAGGAGTTATCTTAGCTCAATATAATTGATAACTGCTATCTTTGCTAATTGAATTGAACTTCAATAATTCCAACCTTTTCTTAGGAAATAAATAGGATTCGAGGATCAAACTAATTAGTCCCTTGACTTTCCTTTGCTTTAGTAAAGGTCAACTAAGTGGAATTAAGATTCAACTTTCATTATTATTGGTAAGGATAACTAAGTCTGGACTTCCAATTTCTCATACCTTGCCAAAAGTTTGCTTTACAATATTTATTTATTTTAATTACCGTTTAATTTATTTGTCATACTTATTCCTCACTTTGAACCCCGATTTACAACCTGTATAGCCAATAATAAGAACATACTTCCCTGCAATTCCTTGAGAAGACGACCCGAGGTTTAAATACTCGGTTATCAATTTTAAAGGAGTTTGTTACTTGTGACAACCAAAACGTTTGTATGAAAGGACTTTTGAAGGTTTAGAAACTATACTTGCAACGAGGATTTATCCGCAAATTTCTAGACCACGCAAAAGTTCTCTCATCACTAAGCATGCCAAGGAGTTGGAGATTTTCCTCCATGTTGAGGCTTCAAGTAGTGATCATTAAATTCATGCACGTCCAACTTAAGGACGTTAAACCAAAGTGTTAGGTGGGAGACACCCCACCACAGTAACATCTTTTTAACCCTTCTCTTTCTAAGGCACTAAACCTGAGTTCAACCAAAGTTTCAACCCCAAAATTATGCGTATGCACTCATATGTGCGCAGGCCAACTCGTTTGCAACCCTTCTGCCAGGAGCGCTCGCACCTCTCTGTGCGTGCGCACCTCTGCCATTTTTCCTCTTTGTGCGTAGGCACACCTTTGTGCCTACACACACCTTTGTGCACATGCACACATGATCCTTTTCCAAGTTATGAAAAAAAATATCTTTCGGTGTGCACGCACCACCTCGTGCGTCCGCGTCCCCTTTGTTTTCGCCTTATGTGCGTACGCACGGACTTGTGTGCGTATGCACAGATGTCGAGTTAGGCGTTAATCAGGAAGAAAACCCTGTTGCGCTAAGCACCAAGGCATTCTCTTCAACCCGACTGCTGCCTCCCTCAGCCCGCCAGCCCTCTCCAGGCACCGTAGCTGTTGTGCCACCGCCGCTACCTCTTTTCTTTCTTCTTTCTTCTTCATCTTTCTTTTCTTTTTCTCTTCAACTGGCGTGCTTTCCTGTCCTCCGTGGAGCTCCGGTTCTGTCTCCGCCAAAGCTTACCGCCGTGACCTCGCAGTGGCTGTCACAAGTGCCACTATTTTATCTTCTCTCCTTACATTCTCCAACTCTCTATTTTCAGGTTTTATTTTTTTTTTATGTTATTTGTTTACTTGCTTGATTTTTAGTTTGCTTTGATTTTAGTTTAATGAATTAGGTTAAGTTTAATGATTTTTTTAATTATCATTGTATTGCAAGTGTTTGATATTTAAAATATTGGGTTGTTATTGCTTGAATTTAAGCTTGAATTTGATGAATTTGCACAATGCACGCTAAGTGTTCGATGAATTATCCAAGTAAATTTTTTTTTACTCATATGAAATGGCCATCATATGTACTCAACCTCTTTCTTGTTTGGCATATCCCATGATTTGTGCAATGTCAAAGATGATTCTTGATGATGTTAGACTTTAATTTATCAATGCATTTCTTGGATTGTTAAAATTGAGGTCTCAAGCACCCATGTGTTACATGCCTTTGCTTTGTTGTTAAAGAGTGACTTGTTTATGAATACATTGACCATAATTGGATCGAATTCTTCATTGTTCATCATAATATTTGCTTTAGAGTAACCACATTGCGAAGTGCTCATTCCATGATGTTTTGATCAAACGTCTTTTGCTTTAACTCAAGCACCTTGTTTATGTGATTCTCACATTTTGTGGATGAACAAATGATATCTCCCTTTGATTGAATTGGTTATTGTTGTTGTGCAAATTTCATAACATTGAGCTTTTATTTCCATAACTTCAATACCTATTTTCTCAAGAATTCAATTAAGTCACCTTGTGTTTGCTTAATATTGCTTGTTTCACTTTTGGTCTATCTTTCAATTTGCAACTTAAGCCGCTTGATTGAGAAGTATTGAGCTCTAAATCTTTGATTGTGTGGTTGCCATTTTACCCGACTAATGTGTGTTCTTGTCGCGCGCACACATAGAATGCACACATTGTCCTTTGTTAAACCACACTATTTTGTAAAACTCCTCAGTTAAGTATTTGTATTTTGATTTACATTGTTCATGCTTCCTCATTGTTCTTCTTGTGTCATTTACCATGTGATCTTGAAATCTATCTTTATCTCCCTTTTTAGAATGCGCCGAAAAGGCAAAGAGCCGGTTACACCACCGGTAGGTCCGAGAAATATTCTTCCATGTCCCTCCGATCGTCGGAGCGAAGAACCGAGCACCTTTGCCAACAAAAGAGCCGACCTCCAATATGACAAACTTGAAAAAAAGACAATACATTGGGAGCGAAAGCTCAAAGTTCCAAACAAATATGTGGCGCTCATCCATGATAGAATTGCCTCATTTCAATGAACAAGACCCCATTGAAATCAATGAGTCTATGGTGCGGAAATTTTATGATAATTATCACTCTTGGGAAGCAGAGACGGTATTCCTCCGAGGGAAGACATTGGATACTTCCAATAAAGCTTTTGAAGCCTTTCTAAAGATTTTCCACATCCTGCCTACTAAAGATGCTTACCCAAGGATCAAAGTTGATGTGATTAAGGAGAGGATGTCCTTGGCTCTGATTCTGAAGAAAATTGGCCGTTCTTGTGCATCTTGGGAATATAGTAAGGGAGGAAAAGATGTCCCCGTTGGCAACAGATAGTAGCTGATTATATACTTCCTAGCACTCATGCTACCGATATTCGACTTAGAGTTGTTGTACTACTTTGGGCTATTCTGGAGGACAAGAAGATAGCTATCATGCCCTTAATTCGCGCGTCGATGTGGATTCAAAAGAGGAAATTCACCATTCCATTTCCATCGCTTGTGATGATATTTGCTACGGTAGTGGGGGTAGAGAGGAGGCCTACAGATGTCATGTTCAAGATCCCAACTGGCAACCAATTCATTCCATACGGAGATTTGGATGGGTCGACAAAGAAGACATCCATAAAGAGGAAAGCACCTGAGCCCGGATCATCATCAAGACCACCACCTTCATCAGCACCCACACCTTTTTTCCGGCCTCTTTTTGACATGGTCCAGGACCTATTGCATAATGTTCGCCAAAAGGAGCGCCTTGATCACAAGCGTTTTGACTAGTTGGCGGCAAGCCTAGAGGGAAGAGATCCTGGCCCATTTCCAGCAGCCTCACCTGAGCCTGTTGTGGAGGGAGATGATGAAGACGATCAGTCCGAACCTCAGTGCCCACCAGCTGAAGGTGGAGCCTCTTAGATCTTTATCTCCCGGATTACCTGCATGCACGGAGGACCGTGCAATGATTAAGTGTGAGGGAGGATCCGCAACTTTGGGGCATAAATTTCTCTTTCTAAACACTTTGCACTACTTTCTAGTTTTTAGTAATTATGTTTCTTGTGAATATTTGTTAGTATTTCATTATATTGCACTTTGCCTAGTTTACACACACACACACACACACACACACACACACACACACACACACACACACACACACACACATATATATGTGTGTGTGTGTGTGTGTGTGTGTGTGTGCTTGCTTATAGCTTTACGGTAGTAAATATTTGCATGTTGCCTAGTATAAGAAATAAGTTTGGTAAAAACAACAAAGGAATTTTCAAGAATTCTCTTTTAGGGCGTTCCATTGATTAGATTTGAAAACTTATTTTTCAACTTGCTTGAAGTATTTTATGGAACATAGAAAAGAGCTAGAACAAAACACCAAGTAAGATTTGAGCTTAATTGTGTGGTTGCACATTTTCAACCATAAATTTTGTTCTTGTGTGCTATACTCCTTTTTTTACTGTGATCTTGGATTTGCTTGAGTCTTTATGTCCTATATTTGATATTTTAAATGCATTTAGTATGATTGAGGCCATTTTTTGAAATTAAACTCACTAACCCATATGGCCATACCCTTACAGTTACCTTTATAACCCACTTTTGAGCCTTTTAACCCCCCCCCCCTTTGTTCTAAATTTAAGCACATCATTCTCTCTAAGCAAAAAACTATTAATGTCCATGAATTGTATCTTTGATTAGCTTGGGTTGAGTAGTGTGTGTTACTCAAGTGTGGGGGGGAGGGGTTTGGAGAAATATTGGTAATAAGTTTACTTTGGGTATTCTTTAAGAAAATTTAGAAAAATGGGTAAACATTCATGCATTCATTACTTGAAACATATGTATTTCTTTTTTATAATAAAAGAAAAGAAATTTTGTTAAAAAAATTTATGATAATAATAATGCCAAATAAAAAATGCATATGTAGGTGAATTAAAAGGAAGATGCATGAGTGAATGTGAGAAAGGAGATAAATGGAAAGTTAGGTTGTTTTCTTTCATATACATAGGTTAATATAGGATTGGGTGGGATACTTGAGCTAATCAAAGATCTAATCTACTAGTCCACTTAACCATATTAATCCTACCCTTACCCTAATCCCGTTACAACCCTCCAAAGACCTCATGATATTTGCATTCATGTATCAAGTATTTGTTGATTGTTAGATGACTAGCAAATCCTAGAAAATATGATTAAATGAAAATTGAGTGATTAAGCCCTAAACACTGAGCGATTAAAGCGTATACACATCCGGTGAGGGGTTTGATCGCTCAATTCTATGATTCCTTCTCTTATCTTGTGTCTTATTAAAAGTTGCTGAATTAATTTTTGAAAACTTCAAATTAAATCTTTGGACATTGATCATATTGCATTATTCCCTTGTCTTATCCCTAAGGCTTACTGTAGATTGATTGGGATTCCATTGTTTATTTTTGCCAAATTCAGTAGAGACCTTAGTATAGAGATAAGTAGGTAATATTTAGTATAGTTGCATGCATGTAATTAGTGTATTAAATAAGTTGCTTGCCCTTTCACTTTTCTCCTTTGATTGTGATTAGCATGAGGACATGCTATTGTTTAAGTGTGGAAAAATTGATGAATCCACATTTGATGATAAATTTTGGATGGAATTGAGTGGATTTCATCATATAAACTGATATTTATTCCATTAAATAGCACGTTTTGTGTTTTCTTCCTAAATTATGCCTAATTGTGAAAACATGCCCTTTTGTGCTTAATTTAATCATTTTTATTCCATTGTGTTCCATTCAATGCCTTGATATTTTTGATGAGTGATTTCAGGTGCAATAGGTGAGAATGGCTTGATAAGAATGGAAGAGAAGCATACAAGTGGGAAGAGGCATGAAGAAACAAAGGAGAAGAGCATTTCGGAGTGTGCGTATGCACAACTACTTGTGCATACGCACAAGATGAAAACTGGCTAGTGTGCGTACGCACACATCTGTGCGTACACACAAGTACCAGCGCATGACTTCATTAAAAAGTCACGTGGCTCGCGAATTGAAGCCTTTGGAGGCCCAAATCTGATGGCCTAGAGCTCATATGGAAGGGGCAAACTTGAGGAAACCATACTATACCATTAGGGGTAGTATTAGATAGTTTAGGAAGCTTTTAGTTTGAGTTTTTCTTAAGTTTTTTTCTCTCAACTTTCTTAGGGTTTATTTAGGGTTTATATTACAAGTGCAATTTCTATTTTTGATCTTGGATTCTAACTTTCTTCCATTGTAAGTATTTCTTGATTTTATCTTTAATTACTACACTTGTGCTACACTTTCTTATAGTTAAAGACACTTTGTTAATATATACATATCCTTGCAATTTTGATTTTTAGTTGATGAGTTTGATGATTGTTGGTTATTATATGTTTGTTTGAGTTACCATTGTTGATTTTTGTTCATTGATTGTGTAGAGTTTCAAGTATTTTTCTAATTTTTTCATGTTTTATGATTATGTCCACCAAGTTTTTGTGGAAATGTCAATTTTAATTATGAGGTAAATTTCCACTCCTTAGCTTGGAAAAATGAGTATATGGGATACTAGAGTCATAATGTCCGACACTTAGTGATAATTCTTGGATTGTTAATTGTTCTTGTTTCCACTAACGCTAGCTTTTTACTAAGGTAATTAGTAAGTTAGCTAGGATTTGTGGATTAAGAACAACTATGCTCATTTGACTTACTCTTTGATGTTAAGGGTTGACTAAGTGAGATTAATCCATTATAATTATCATAGTTGTGGTTATGACAAGAAAGGATTCCCTAACTCACCTCAAGCCAAGGCTTCATCTATGTTTTGAACCACACTTCAATCATTTTAAAGCTTTACTTGTCTATATTACATAGATAGTTCTTTAATTCGTTTATTAGTTCATTAGTTGCAATTTTGATCGTTCTTTTATTCCTTTAATCGTTTGCTTCATTATTGAAAACTCCTAATTTCACAACCAAACTTGTACACTTGTGGTCACTAGTTCCTTGGAAAGATGACCCGGGATTCTACTTCTGGTTAATTTAGTTTGAACTATGACATCTCTATTCTAAACTTTGGTCACGGGTCGCGTTGTCGGTTGGGGCTATACATGCAACGCTGATTTCATTTCTTGAGAAAATTCCTAATCAATGATCTGACCCGCATCAGTCATCTTAAAAGTTTATTATGAGGCATTTCTTCCTTTTTTATCCCGCTACTCTACCATCTTGGTCATTAATAGCTTGTACTGTTGTGTTTTGTAAATTTCTAATCCTTAATATGGCATAGAATTGCTGTTAAATAAATGAACTTTCTCTGCAAAAAATAAAATGATCTACTTGATGCTGGTTTCTCAGACACCATGATTATTTTATTGTCTTGCAATGGTATTTCTATTTGACAAACATGTAAGATTCTTACGTGATTTCTGGTTCTCAACCAAATTGGACTGGAATGTCCTGAATTTGAGACTCTCTGCATCAAAGATCAAGCTCTAACAGTAGAAAGTTAGTGTTTGTGAAGTTTGAATGAACTAATTATCCCACTATACATGGAAATATTGATATTTATGCAAGCTACCAATGATATCTCTTCCTTCTTTATACTAGGTATGGAAAAAATCATTGGCTAGCCTATAAGTCACCATTTTATGCATTCAGGTAAGGGTTCTGTGAAAGACTCTAAGCTTGTGATATCTACAGAAAGGTTATTATAGTAATTTTTATATATCTCCCTCCTATTGACCCTAAGAAAATTAAGCAGTAAAACAAATAGAATTATGTGAACTTAAGTTCACCTGTAAACACCATTTTACATTTTATATTAACTTAAATTCATCTTGTAATACTTATTTTTATATTTTATTGGCACAGCCTTAAGTATGGGTTGAACATTCTACAAGGCATTGAAGGTGAAAACAAGAATCCAAAGAAATCGCTAATTTTCATCTCATTTGTTGTCCTTGTTACTGTTTAAGTCAAATCTTCAGCACCCATGGCCAACTGTAATTGAATTTTGCATTGTATCCTCGTAAACATGTTGCCTCGTAAACAATTTTTAGATGGAACTTCAATTACTTGTTTCGATGGTGGTTCTTTACTGAAATATATGGAGACTATTTTTCAATTCTTAATATTTATTGGTGTTTTTCTTTTTTCTCCTCCCCATTTTGCTCAAGATGTGGTTACTGAGAATGAATTTGAGAAAAAACTGCTTGCTGATGTGATTCCTCCAAGTGATATTGGGGTCACTTTTTATGATATTGGGGATTTAGAAAATGTGAAGGACACCTTGAAGGAGTTGGTTCCTCTACAGAGACCTGAACTCTTTAGGAAAGGACAATTAGCTAAGGTGGGGACTTACTTTTCTGTCAATATTACACTTTTGTATGTCTTTCTTTTTCGAGCAGATTTTGACATGTATTATAGCATCTCATTACAATTAATGCTCTTTGGCTCCCTTGGTATTGGAAAGACAATACTTGCGAAGGCTGTAGCAACCGAGGCTGAAGCCAACATTATTACCATTTCAATGTCTAGCATTACTTCAATAATGTGTTTTAGATTATGTAAATTTTACTTTGCAAAATGATGACTTTGCAGTGAATTTGTTTGTATTTTTATATAAAATTTATTTTAATAACATGATTTAGTTTTTGTTATAATGATTAGTTATTTAATGTTGATTATGCTGGCTTCCACAATGTTGAAAGTAGTATGGAGTGGCCTAGTAAAAGGTTTAAGGGTTTATGTAGCTATTGGCACGTTTTATAAGCGTAGCCATATCTTGTAGTCATCAACAGCCATGTTTATCAAGCGTAGATATATATCACCCTATTGGCATGCTTAAAAAGCATAGCCGTATCTCTTTCTATTAGCACGCTTTTGAAGCATACCCAAAACCAACCTTCCGGGCATGCCTCAAAAGCGTGGTTATATATACACTTTTTAGTACGCTTTTAAAGTGTAGACATAGGATTATACGTATGGCCACGTTTTTAAGTGTGGCAATAGATGAAAGCGTGGCAAAAAATAAAGCGTGCCGATAGATTGACAAAAGCGTGGCGATGGAGCAATCGGCACACTCACAGATGTGACCCTTTCGAAAGCGTGCTGATAGCTCAAAAAGCATAGCGAAAAGCTATCGGCGCGCTTCTTCCCACTTTTCGGCACGCTTTAAAAGCGTGGCAAAAAACTTATTTTCTTGTAGTGAACAAAAAAGAAGAAGAAACACATAATGCTACAAAATTACTTGAAAGAGGATGAACCTACATTCATTCAACTAAAAGAAAGAAATAAATAAGAAAAAAAGAAGAAAAAAATACAGCATTAAAGAAAATATTTTTGTGTATTTGCAGCAAATTTTAGTGTAAAACTAAGATATTTTTGTGTATTATTTAAGAATTTTCGATGTTTTTGTACTCATAAGTTCTACATAATTAAAAACTTTTCATCTTCCTCCTCCTCATCTTCTGCTGCTTTTTCTTCTTTTTTTCATCATTATCATCATCTTTTTTTTCTTTTTTTTTCTTATTCATCTTTTCGTTCTTATTTTACCTTCTCAAGTTTCTTCTGGTTTTACTCTCTTAACAAGAATAAAAATAAAAAAAATCAAACAAAGAAGAAGAAGAAATACATAATGCTGCAGAATTACTTGGAAGAGAATGAACTTACATTCATTCAACTAAAAGAAAAAAAGAAATAAGAATAAAAGAATAAAAAAATGCAGCATTAAAGAAAATATTTTTGTGTATTTGCAGCAAATTTCGGTATAAAACTAAGATATTTATGTGTATTGTTTAAGAATTTTTGGTATTTTTATACTAATAAGTTCTACATAATTCAAAACTCTTCCTCTTCCTCCTTCTCATCTTCTGCTTCTTCTTCTTCTTCTTCATCTTCTTATTTCATTTTCTCATAATTCTTTTCGAATTCAGCTTCGAAACTTCCTTCACTCTTCGCGACGATTTTGAGAGATTTTTGAGAGATTTTAATCATTGTTTGAAGTTTGAGTGTTGCAATTTTGATGTATGGAGAAGAACCGTTTGTCATAATAGTTTTTGCGCTATTCAAGAGTTGGAAAAGCTCGTATTTACACGCAATCTAAACTGAGAATTGTTTTTGTTGGGTTTGGGCTAACTTGTATAGACTTGTATACCAAAAAAACTTGTATGTATAGCAGACCTGTTTGACAAGCCGAAAAAAATGTATATTACATTATTAAACAATGACATTTATGGGTTTTAATAATCTTTTTAATGAGTAAAAAATAATACCATAAATTGTAAATAATGTTTGTAAATATGAATTATTTAATTACTTCAAGTTTATTTATTTTATACTTTTTAAATGTTAGAGCATCTCTAATGAAGTGTTTTTAGAGTCACTTTTGATACTTTTAAAAAATAAATTAATTTAGAATTAAAATTTACATTGGAGTTGATTGATGAAATGAAATCGATATCACCTTAGAAATACAGTATCATCTTGATGGAAAATCAATAAAATATTTTTATTTATATAATTATATTGATAAAATAATTAAAAATAATATAAAATTCTAACTGAACTAAGATTAAGCCTTGGAGGGACAAATTTAACTTTCAATTTCAAATTCAAATTAACAATTATAGAATTATAAATTCAAAAATTAACTTCATAAAAATAATAAAAAAACAGATAGTGCCTATTGAACCGCTAATAATTATAAGGTTTAATTATTCTGTTAGTCCCTCTAGTTTTACCAAATTTTTAATTAGGTCTTTATACTTTTTTTTTTTAATTAGGTCCCTACACTACTTTTAATTTTGTCATTTTCATATCAAAAACATTAAAATTAACATAATATTTTTTTCAAAATATATGCAGTCAAAGATCTAGTTAGGTTTTTAATTATGAATACTTTCAATCTGCGAAAAAAATATTCAGTTAACTCTAACATTTTTTACACTAAAAAAGACCTAACTATAAAATTAAAAGTAGCGTAAGAACCCAACTAAAAGAAAAAAAATATAGGGACCTAATTAAAAATTTGATAAAATTATAAAAATCAATAGAGTAATTAAACCTAATTATAACTATTCTTCTTTTATGGCGTGTTTCACTTTGGTGTTTCCTTCTTTATTTCTTTTTTTTTTAATAAAGTTTGACATTGTTTATAAATTTTGGGAGCAAATTTAATCCTATTTTTTAAAGTATTAACTTTGTAAAATAAAAAACATCTCAAGTTCCTTTCAATAAACAAAATAAAGTTTCTTTTAATGTGTTAACATTAATTACGAGAAGGAGTTCTCCTTCTTACAAGTACCCCTTATTAACTGAAAATAGATTAATGGATATTTTAATGGAGTTACATACTTACCCAATTGCAATTCTCTCTAAAAATAGAATTCGACTTCTATTTGAGACACTATAATATAAATCTACCACCACATCTCTACTTAATATGCATGGAAAATTAATCTGAATAAAAATTCTCTCCATTGGACGCAATGTGCTAGGATGAGTTTGATATAGCTCTTACTCCCACTGGAGAAGGGATTTTTATTTGTTGATTTATTTTTATTTATCTATTTTCTTTTTACTTTCAATTTTGCTTGCACATGAAACGTCCAAAAAGCAAAACTGTCTGTCTGAACAGAAAACGCGAGGCGCGCACTCACCCAACACAACAACGTACCGAACGTAGAGAGGCACTCTTGCTTGCGTGACCGTTTCCATTAGGTCGTACAAAACTTGCAACTTTGGATAATGCCATGCTTTTACAACCTCGCTGCACCTTCCAATTAACTTCCAAACTCTTCCTCCAAGGTTAAATTTTGTGTGTCCTCAACCAAAAAGAAAAGGTTTACATTTGTGTGACCTTTTTTTTCTTTATCATTAGTTACTACTTACTAGAAGCTATAGTATTAGAAGCAAATGGAATTAAAAATGGTGGCAGTGGTAAAGCCTTAAGAGAAGTATATCGTGAGCTTGTGATTATATTAATGTGGATTTCGGGACAAATAATAATTATCATTTAGAGTAAATATTATTGATTTCTCTTTTCGTTTTCAGTATTTTTATTTTTAGAATTTTGTGAAAGAAAAATATTCACAAATACAATAAAAAGTCTAAAAATGAAATACAAAACAATCAATCCCTTTTGTAGCATTTTCATAAATTTATTTTCATTTTATAACATCAACAAGTCTAATTTTACTATACACCATAAAAAATAATTCTTCCGTCGTATTAATTTATCGCTACAAAATAATAAAAACAAAGAGAAAATATATTAAAATAAATAAAAATATAAATAGTTGTCAAAANTATAGCTGTCACACCGGACACTGGGATATATAAACTTTCCGTTATCAAATGTTGTTACTTGTTAGCATTTAGCAATTCTCGGCTAAATAAATAACTGAGAAAGGGTGAAAGGTGTGTGTGTCACACCCCTTCAGCTTCCTTAATTAAAATTTAGTTTTGTTTATTGCCATTTTAGTTGATCAGGCTAAGAAGAAGAATGGCAGAAGAAGGGGCTGCAGCTGCACCACCACCAAAACAACAACAGCCTCAGGCACCTCCCGTCAAAGATCAACTCCCCAATGTTTCTTACTGCAGCAATAGTCCTCCACCATGGCGTCGGTTCACTGCCTTATATTTTCATAGATGATGATGATGATGCTTATTATTCATGTGTCTGTCACTTTTATTTCTCAATATGCATTGACTGAGTCTAGAATTTTCTTTGTTAATGAAGCGGAGGCTATACTACTTGGTTTCCAACATTACGTGGTGATGCTCGGCACAACTGTTTTAATACCTGCCTCTCTAGTTCCTCAAATGGGAGGAGGAAATGTAAGTCATCGTTCATTTGATTCTCAATTTTGTTGTCATGTTCAAAATAATCAGTTGTGCTTTCTACAGGAAGAGAAAGCAAGAATGATTCAGACTCTCTTGTTTGTGGCTGGCGTAAACACTTATATCCAAACTCTATTCGGGACTCGTCTCCCTGCAGTTATAGGAGGATCCTATACCTTTATGCCAACCACCATTTCAATCGTTCTGGCTACTCGCTACGACGCCATTGCCGATCCTAAGGAGGTTGCTTCATCACAGACATGCTTAATTCTTCATTTCCTTTGTTATATTACAATGTCAGAATCTTTGTTGCTATGCAGAAATTCGAGAGGATAATGCGCGGAACGCAGGGCGCTCTTATTGTTGCTTCTACTCTCCAAATTATTGTTGGCTTCAGTGGACTTTGGCGCAACGTAGTGAGGTTGGTTGGATTTTATCCAGGAATACTTTTAGTTTCATATGTTATGTGATGTTTTCAAATATACTTGTTTAGTACAGGGCCTGATTCTTAATACTATTCTCCATTTAATTTGTTAGCACCTTACTGTTTATTAATTGCAACAATTTTACCCTTATTTGCATTTACACTTATAACTATGGCCTATGGCTTTATCCTTTCTGACAGTTGTTCACTCATTTTCCAGCCTCTTAAAATAACTTTGGTAACAATTTCTATGTATATATTGTTTTAGGTTTCTAAGCCCTCTCTCAGCTGTTCCTTTGGTTGCTCTCTCAGGCTTTGGACTTTATGAGTTGGGTTTCCCTGAGGTAATGCATATTTGCTACTATCAAGTATCACCCATAGTTACATGAATTCACTAATTAGGTAGTGTATGGCGTACCAATTCACGAGTACCGCATACTAATGTATCTGCGTACCCAAACGTCATATGTAAAATTTTCACATATAAAATATTTTACATATTTCTTATCGCATACCGAGTATTCGTTCTAGTCCCAAAACATATTACCTTTTATGCAACTATACTATCAACACATGATCATAATTGGTGTGATTCACACTGTTCATTTTTGCTGCTAAATTTCTAGGTTACAAAATGTGTGGAGATTGGACTGCCAGCAATTCTCTTCCTACTAATATTTTCACAGGTGATTCTGAATGTACTAATGCTAATTTCATTCTTTGAGCATTGCTAGAGCCATTTATTGCTTCCCCTTTCCTTTCTTTTCTTCCTCTTCAAGTTAAATTTTAAACATTATATTCTTTAGTAAAATTCATCATGTCTTTGCAGTACATTCCTCATGTGATAAAAGAAGAAAGGGGTATTGTTGATCGCTTCGCAGTTGTATTCACGGTTGCAGTTGTGTGGATTTATGCTCTTATTCTAACTGTCAGTGGAGCTTACAGAAAGGTAGCACTCACAACAAAAAATTCTTGCAGAACTGATCATGCTGGAATTATAAGTGGTGCTCCTTGGTAAGAATCTTGTAGTTCTGCTAATTACAAAATTTTGGAGTATGATGATTATCTTGTTGAACCTTAGCTTGTTCTGCCAATTGGATATCCTTAAATGAAAAAAAAAAAAAGTGAGATTGAATTTAGTTAACACCTTTACTGGTGTTACTTACAAAATATGTCTCAATCAGGATTAGAGTCCCATATCCTTTTCAATGGGGAGCTCCTACATTTAATGCTGGAGAAGCTTTTGCTATGATGGCTGCTTCACTTGTTGCCCTAGTAGAGGTTTGTTTCTTGTTTTGCTTGTGTTATAGCATATTGTCCTGCATCTGATTTTATCTAGAATCTGTTTCATCTGGTACATTAATAAGCAGAACGCTCCACCAGTCTAGCTGTTCTCAATTCCTATTGTAATTAACAAATGAAAGGCTATATAGCCTTTAGTAATGGCTGCTTCTCACATAAGTTTCATTGTTCAACAGTCAACAGGTGCTCTCATTGCTGTTTCAAGGTATGCAAGTGCAACTCCTATCCCGCCGGCAGTTCTTAGCCGCGGTGTTGGCTGGCAGGTAAGCATAAATCATGAATTGAATGTATCATTTTACCCATCTAATTTTTGTACCTATCTTTAATATGAAATTACCAATTATAAATTGTTTCCAAACCGGCATTATCAATGTCAATTGTACACTGATGATGCATTGTTGGGTTTCTGCTTGTTCTTGATTTTTGTCACTTTCATCATTTGTTATGATCATCATTGATGGTTATTTTCTATGTATCAGGGAGTGGGAATTCTGTTATCTGGGATCTTTGGGACAGGGAATGGATCATCAGTTTCCATGTAAGATTTTAGTCCAAACTTCCATGAACTGGAGATACCATTTTCTTGATAGGGTTTGTAATGAAATGAATGATTGTAACTTGTAAGAATCATCTTTGTCATTTAACAGAGAGAACACTGGACTGTTAGCTTTGACTCGAGACGGTAGCCGAAGGGCTGTTCAGATATCATCTGGATACATGATCTTTTTCTCCATATTTGGTGAGTTCACATATGCTAGAAAATTCTAAGGTAAACTTTCTCGTTGGTTAACATTTGTACTCTCTGAACTCCTAATATATGCAGGAAAATTTGGAGCTGTGTTTGCTTCAATCCCAGCACCAATATTTGCTTCCTTATATTGCCTTTTCTTTGCCTATGTTGGTATGAATGATCATCTTAAGAAGCTGGGTTTTTCTTATCATAATCCATTCAATTATAATTTATTAACCTTTTTCTTTTCTTTTCCCCCACGAAACAGGTTCTGCTGGCCTCAGCTTCCTTCAGTTTTGCAATCTAAACAGTTTTAGAACCAAATTCATCTTGGGGTTCTCTATTTTCATGGGATTCTCCATACCACAATACTTCAATGAGTACACAGCATTTAAGCTCCATGGTCCTGTACACACTCATGCTAGATGGGTAACCCAACTTCACTCATTCATTCTAGCTCTCTTTTTGTTATTGCTTGAAAGTGCATTCTCATCTTTTATTTTTCTCTTTATTTTTGCAGTTCAATGACATGATCAATGTGTCAATGTCATCAAAAGCATTTGTTGCTGGTTCATTGGCGCTGTTGTTAGACGCCACGTTGCGCAAGAAAGACGGCCAAACCCGCAAAGACAGTGGCATGCAGTGGTGGGACAGGTTCATTTCATTCCAGAAAGATGCAAGGAGTGCTGCGTTTTACTCTCTGCCCTTCAATCTGGACAAGTTTTTCCCTTCTATGTGATTTTTGGGCCATGTTCTTACAACTTGTTACAAGACATGAATATACACCCTCACATTTGCTTTCTAACTTAGATTCCATTGTCAGTTTTTTCATTTAACTACAAATCAGCAAAATGTATACATAATTCACTTGGCACCTTTCAAAAGCTAGTAGCTAATTCTCTTAGGAAACTTTTGACATTGGACCGTGTTAGTTCAAGAAACTTTGATCTAATGGTAATAGAATGAAATCTCTATCCTTTTCACAATGCAGTGAATTAGAATAGTTAATTGACCAAAAATAATTTGACAATTGGAGAATGAATTAACCAAATTATCATTAGTTGTTAAATACTAACAATTTTTAGGGATCAAATTTGTATGTCATTTTTTGTGAGCGCATTGGAAAACTGAGATATTTTCTCTTTAAATTTTAGTGATTATGCTAAGTGTTGTCTTGCAATTTTTCTGTACATAGCCAAAAATATTTTTTAAAAAAAATCTAAAGATTGAAATTTGGTTTGGTTTTCATTGCACATTCTAAATAGTTATTTAAATATTTTTATAAAATTTTGGATCAAATACATAAACAATTTAGTCAATACAAAAAGTTGTTTAATAATTCGAAAATATTTTTTTATGGTTTACTCTTTTCATTATCATCATCATTAAATTCTCTTTTAACTTATCACTTTTTCTTTACCAACATTATTTACTTACTGCAAGAAAATTCAAATGTAGTGATAATAGAATAGAGGGAGTGAATTGTTGAGTTTAGAATTAATTAATTTTAGTATACTAATATAATGAGAAACATTTTATTGAGTTAAAAGCGCAAAAGTAGTTTGACGAGTTTGTTAATGCAGACCCAAAATCACGTGACACAACATTTAGCCCATATCAAGGAAGCATCAACTAAATATTCCACCATGCACGATATCAAGGTTGCAGCCCAAATGAAAATGACATGCAAAATCAGAACTATGATGCCAAGAAAGAAAGTTCTGCATTGTTAAGGAAATCATTGTATGATCATCACAGGGATAAGGCAGAAAATTAAATTGGACACTTGGCAGCATCAAGATGGAGAAAGGACCGCATAAAGACACAAGGACAATGAAAATTGCAGCTGGTAGGTTGTAATTGGTGCATATAATAAGTTTGATTATCGTTAAAATTTTATCATGATTATGGTAGAAATTGGATGTAAATTTTATTACATATAAAAATCGAACCAAGATATATGCTTATTTAATTCTCTCTTTCTTTATTCTATTTTTTTCTGATTTTATAAATAAAATTCGAAAAATTTCCTGCTAAATTTACATCTTCAAATTCTGAGAAAAGAACTTCAATTTTAAAAACAATTTGATTCAACCACTCTTTTCAAATTCTAGTAAAACCACATGAATAATGTCATTATTTAAATTGAGAACAAACAGCAAATGATAATTCATTAAAATTAAAGAATCTTATGTTTTAAGTTTGACTATTTTGTCCACCAGTCACAGACACAATCGTAAATTATAAAAGACTGTTGCAGTGTTTCGAGTTGATGTCGGGGCTCAGCATTAATTTTGATAAGTCAAATCTGATATCAGTGAATTGTGATCAGGAATGGATAGATCAGGCGTGTGGTATGCTGGGGTGCAATGAAGCGGTTTTACCAGTGAGGTATCTTGGCATTCCATTGGGTGCGAATCCGCGCATGGTGAAAACTTGGAAACCAATAATAGATAAGGTGGAAGAGAAACTTAGCCTGTGGAAAGCGAAAGTCTTGAACAAAGCGGGTAAGCTGGTGCTCATTAAATCAGTGCTGAATAGCCTACCAATATATTACCTTAGTTTGTACAGGATGCCAAAGGCGGTTGCGGATAAACTTATTGTGTTACAAAGGAGATTTTTGTGGTCTAAGGGGGATGGGAATGATGATATCCCGTTAGTTAAGTGGGAGTTGGTTCAGGCACCGAAAAAGGATGGGGGCTTGGGGATTGGGGATGCAATGCTTCGAAACACAGCCCTCTTATTCAAATGGTGGTGGCGGTTTTCAAAGGAGGAATGCCCATTGTGGAAAAAGATTGTATGCTCATGTAACAACCTGAACTCTGATAAAATGCTAACAAATCAGCAGTTGCCGAGTAGAGGAGGGCCATGGAAAGACATTTGTCATTTGAACATTAAGGAGCAGCGGCTAAAGGACAAACTGCTTACTAGCCTGGCGAGGGAGGTAGGGAATGGGAGGAGCACCCTGTTTTGGGAAGATAACTGGCTGCAAGGTGAGCCCCTAAAACGGACTTTTCCAAGACTCTTTTCTATTTCAAACCAACAAGGGTATGTAATAGGGGATTGTGGTTTTTGGGATGGACTCGAGTGGATATGGAATTTTCAGTGGAGAAGGGAGTTGTTCCAATGGGAGTTGGAGCTTGTCAACCACCTTCATGAGAGGTTAAGGGCGGTGACATTGGCAGATGGGCAAGAGGATCATCTAGTTTGGAAGTTTGATTGTAAAGGGATATTCTCAACCAACTCTGTCGTGAAGGTCCTACAATCGGAGACTCTGTCAGCGGAGGTAACGAGTTACAGTTTTACAAGTGCAGGAGAGGAGTGGTACCTCCGAGAATTGAGCTTTTTGGATGGTTTGTGCTTGTTGGTAGAGTTAATACCAAGGAGAGATTGAGTCGGCTATGCGTTATTTTGCCAACTGATAATATCTGTGTACTCTGTAAGAAAGGAGGTAGAATCGGTCAAGCATTTATTTCTTCTCTGTGACCTTACATGGCAGGTGTGGTGCAGTTGGTTGCGGTCCTTTGGTGAAGATTGGGTTATTCCTGGTACCATTAGAGAACTGTTTGAGAGTTGGACTGGTTGGCATAAGCGAAAACAAGAACAGAAGAGGTGGCTGACTGGGTTCTTCGCAGTGATTTAGAATATTTGGGTGGAACGAAATGCTAGGATCTTTAATGATAAAGAAACAGGTGTTGACTTCGTAATAAAGAGAACAATCCAGAGTTACAATGAATGGACTGCTAGTGATTCTGCGGGTTGTTGATGGCATTGTTGACTTAGACTAAAATGTTATGTTTTTCCATGTAGTTTTGTTGTTTAACTTGTTTGCTCCACTTTACAGTGTTGAGCTTCCTTTGTTTCAAAAAAAAAAATGATTAAGCTTGAATAACCTAACATGACATGTCAAATTGTAAATATATAGTATTTGTAAGTCCACGAGATATCGTATTTATTTTAGGAAAAGCAGCTAAACCAATAGAAATGGGTTTCATACTTTTTTTCGTGAATAAAAGACAACCTATTAAATCAGAATATTTTTAAAATACTTTTTATGATAGTGTTGTAATCTACCACGTTAGAAGGGTGCCCAATTCGATGCTCTTAATATGTTTTGAAGTACTGAAACTTCATACGAAAAGTTGAAAAAAAGTTATAGTTTATTATGTTTTATATTTTAAATTTTATTGGGCCAAATCTGTATTTTATTTTATTTTTTTGTCAAATCTGGGACCATGGGCTGGCCCAGATCGAGAAATCGAACCCGATCCGGATATACTTAGAAATCCAGACTCATTCATCTAGTTTCATCATTCTGCTGCCGTCGTTCCTCATGGTGGGAGAGAGAGCTCTTCGTTCTTCCTCCGTTCACTGCCGCAAAGGAGACTGTTGGCGCCGTTGACACCTCTTTCGCCACCGCTGATGCCTCTGACGCCACCAACGGAGGCACCCACCTTGACCGAACGCAAATCTCTTCCTATCCTCCCTTGCGCAACTGCTGTGGAATGACCTCCGAAATCCTGAGTCATCGTTGCATCACAGATCGGGTTCGATATTTTTTTTCCTAAGTTAGTGTGGGTTTTCCTAAAAAAGCTTATTGGCACAAAAAAAAATCTCCACTGTAATTAGCTTGAGAATCCCCTCTGCATTTCTTCCGCGAGCTCCATGGCAGCAGCATGAATGGCATCTGGCGATGAAGATTTATCAGCAAGTTCCTGGCGTTCCATATCTTCCAGATGATCATTGCTACAATTGCTATCTGCCCCATTCAATTTTGTTCATAACCGAAATTATTTGTAAATTATCAACAGATTTTCTTTGAATCAACGAGTTCTAATTTTTCAAATTGGTTATGGTTTGAAATTGTGAGAGGAAGAGAACTTGGTCTACTAATCGATCGCAGTTGTCGGGACATTGTTGTCGCTGACGTCGTAGTTTCAGGGGCCGCCGGTGATTTGATGGCATGCTCGTTTTCGGGCGGTGGAGTTTGTTGGTGGTTACGTTTGCCGTCGTCATCGCTGCTGTTGTGAGTTTCTGAGTTTGTCGGAACTTTTTTTTTACCACAATATTGCAGAGCAGGGACACAGTGACGAAAAAGTAGGAGCCGGAGGTATGACGGAATAGATGCGGTGGACAGACAGCGACTCGGCAGGGCGGCGTTCCATCCAACAAATAATGACAGTAGTTAAAATTTAGGATTTTTACATTTTAGATAAAAGAGATGAATGGGGATTTGCAAGGAATTGAAAATGAAAAGGAGGGTTAAAATGGAATTTTTATAAAGATTTTTTTTGTAAAATTTTATGGAGTTTCGAAACTCAAAACAAGAGACAAGCATTGTAAGGCAATGACTTATAGCTCAAATGGCATAGTTTCTTCATATTTAGGTTTAGTTTAGTAAAATTTTTACTTTTATTTATAGCTTAAAAATTGCTTTTAATAAATACAAGCAACAACAATTGCAGTTAGTAAAATAGCTTTTAAAATTTAAAAATATTATAATAGACATAAATGCAAGTATTAAATTTGAAAATTAGTTAACATGTGAGATTATATTAGACTTTTAAATTTTGAAAAGTACAAGCTAACTTTGAAAAGCTCTATATTAGGTGCTTTCAAAAGTATCCGATCTTTTAAAAACTGCAAGCACAAGCACATAATCTTTTTTATTTACCAAATATAAAATAAGGTGCTTGAGTTTTTAAAAAGCACAACCACCTCAAGCACCTTTTTAAAAAATCTTATTCCACATTTATTCTAACCACAAAATTTTTTATTAAGTCTTCATTCTTAACTTTCTAACCACAAAAATTTAGTTGACAATTTATTTTAATAAATTTATAATTGTATTCACAGACTATTTTAAAATTTTATAGACTTAAAA
>NC_029789.2:26733116-26733405 GCF_000816755.2 Arachis ipaensis
ATAGACTTAAAATAATAGTATAATTTTTTTTGTTATCTATCTTTTCAATTTATTCATAATTCTTATGAATTATTTATAGTTAAATATTTTACTTTTAATCTTTTTATAGAAGTGATAAAACAGAAAAATAAACGTCTTAATCTTATCTTTACTTGATGAATTTAGTTCTTTTTCAAAATATTTTCAAATTTTTTGAATATCGAATGAATTTTAACATCAAACTCTCATTGTAAATTATTCTTGCCTATTATACCAAGAGCGACGAATTCAACTTTTTATAAATTCGACA
>NC_029789.2:26733509-26735023 GCF_000816755.2 Arachis ipaensis
AAAGAAATAAGTTAGAGAGAGAAATTAAATTAGTCAATTTGCTTAAGAAATTGGTAAGTTATATTTTATTAGTTTTACGAGAATATAAATAATTTAAAGGAAAAGAAATTAATCAAGCGGGTAAATTACTCATTTAAGCCGATGAGAGTTTAAAATTATACAATTTAGTCAAAAAATATTTCATGAATCAACAAAGACACGAATCTATATAATTCGAATTACACACACGGACACACTCACTAATTTGAATCAGGGTGATTCGAATTACACACACGCTGCACTTAGTAATTCGAATTGGCCAGATTCGAATTACTCAAGGTATAATTCGAATTATACTGTTTCGAATTATACAGGGCCAGAGGTGTATAAATATGGTGTGAACGTGAATTGATCCCATTAGAGTGAGAAAATGGCTAGTGAGGAGAGTTTTGTAGTGTTGGTGCATCACAGAGGATCGATTAAGAGAAAAATACGATCTGGTGTGAAGTTCACTGATAAGGATCTTCTCAGTATTTTTATCAAGCCTACGACGAGCTATGATGAGTTTGTGAATTCTATACTACAGAAACTTGGTCTGCAAGGCGGGAAACGAGTTCAGAAGTTATTTTATCGCATTCCGATCTCAGTGCTGCAAGAAATCGTGAAGTATGATTGTTTCACGATAGGGAGTGATGAGGACTTGCAGGTCCTGTTTCATTGTCGTCGGCAGTTTTCCGAGGTTAGGACACCTGAGCTGTTGGCGAAGCTGGTTGACGTGGTATCTAGCTCGGGAGGTTCGAACCGGAATACCCACACTATAGGCACGGTAGCTGGTTCTAGCTTCAGACCTATTGGTGCATCTTTATCCGTCCCTGTGAATGAACCTCCGGACGAACCTGTCGCCTCTCCGTCGTTCGCTGTTGACCTCAACTGTAGTGGAGGCAGAGAGGTTGGTATCGTGGATAGGGTGCCGACTTCTTTACAATGTATGGCATCGGCTGGTCTGGGCGATGCATTGCTGGATGATGTTGACGATGATGATGTGGAGCCGGATCTCATTGCTGATGATAGTGGCGACGAGATTGCAGCGAGTAATCCAGGTGGGGCTGGAGGTGGTTCTAGCTCTGGGACACAGCAGTACCCTCCACACTTTTCATCTTTGGACTTGGATGCCCTGAGATAGGAGGGGGTTCCTGGGGAACCTACTGGATTTGATGCTAGAGATGCCTAGTGGTCTGGTGGTCTTATAGAGTTTCAGGTTGGTCAGCAGTTTCAGGATAAAGATGAGGCTGTGTGTTAAGTGTGAAGACGTATAGCATGCGACGCGGAGTACAGTACAAAGTGGTGGAGTCTGACTATCACCGGTATGTAGGGAAGTGTACTGAGTTTGGGAATGGGTGCACATGGTTGATTAGGCTAAGTCTTCGGCAGCGCAAGGGTATTTGGGAGGTAAAACAGTACAACAGACCTCATACGTGTCTCGCGACGTCCATCTCTAGCGACCACAGGAGTCTGGATTATCATGTGATCTCGGC
>NC_029789.2:26735269-26737637 GCF_000816755.2 Arachis ipaensis
GCATTCATCATGCCAGTGGCTAGAGCTGATGCATCCGTCAGCATCAAGGTGCTTCTGAATGCGACGGCAGCACACTTTGGGTTCAGGGCGACTTATAGGAGGGTTTGATTGGCGAAGCAGAAGGCCGTCACCCACATCTATGGTAATTGAGATAAGTCGTACAACGAGCTGCCGCGGTGGGTGTTAGGAGTTCAGTTGACGATGCCTGGTAGTGTTGCAGTCCTTAGGACGAGTCCTGTTCGAGTCGGGGGCCAGGTCGACGGCTCGAAAGCCTATTTTCACCGGCTTTTCTGGACTTTTTCACCATGTATTGAGGAATTCCGGCAATGCAAGCCGTTGGTGAGTATTCATGGCACCCACTTGTATGGTAAGTATGGGGGTACGTTGCTCGTCGTGATTGCACAGGATGGAAACTCCAACATCCTGCCTGTTGCATTTGCACTTGTGGAGGGTGAGAATGCGGAGTCCCTGGTCGTTCTTTCACACACCGCCATAACGCCGTATGTCGAGGCTCCAATACCTCCGAATGCACAACCTGAAGAACGTCGGGAGAGCTATACGGCATCCAAATAAACTGCGAAAACATGGCATGAGCGTTAGGTCATTCCGACAATCTAATATGAAAGATTAGTTAATTAAAAAGGAGTGGTTCATATACTTACATCCCCAGCCTGTAACAGGTCTATTTTGAGCCTCCACATCTGCACTTGAGGTCCCTTCTCGCTCGCTGAAGGATTGTGACCTGACCACCTGCAGCTCACATCAGTGGTATAACGAAATCAAAATAACACCAAGTAGTATAACATTATAAGCATACACAGAATAAAATAATTTTAGTACATAACAAAAAAATGATAACAGTACCTCAAGACCAAGGGCCAGCTGAACGTATCATACCCAGCAGGTCTAAAACCAGGAAAGCGCCAGAAGATCCAAGACTGAAGTAGCAGCAACGGACCGGCTAACGTCACAACATGTCTGTTGGCCACTCGGCACATGCACCGGTACAACCACGCGAGAGCAGCTGATCCCCAGCTGTAGCCACCCATATCCTCAAGCCTAGCCACGTACGGGAGCCACCTAATGTAAACATGGTTGCCGGACTTGTCGGCAAACAGCTGAGTGCCTAACAGCATCATGATATAGGCCCGAGCATACTACCTGGCAGTCTCCTCATCGGCTCCCTTAGGGAGCTCTCCAAACGTCTCCTGAAACCAGCTGCAGTTCACTGCAAACTTCTGGATCTAGTTCGCAGGAGGTAACACACCAAGCAACTCCTAGAACCATACCCAAGCTGGACGTCCACCCTGGATGTATGTCTGGAAATTCGTCAGGCAACCACTAACATAACGTTCGTCGACCGGCAACCCCAACTGGTACGCCACATCCTGCAGTGTGATCGTGCACTCCCCGAATAGCATATGAAATGTGTGCGTCTCTAGACGCCACCGCTCAATGAACGCACTCACCAGGGGCTCATCCAATCTGAACCATCTCTTGTTCAGCCTCGCAACATGGTATAAGCCAGCCATCTGCAAGTACGGAACGTACCTCTCGTCCAGTCGCATGCCTTGCTGCCGTCGCATGCTCGAGATGCATCGTTGGGGCTGCACATATAATGGACCAAATAATTAAAAACAAATTTAATCAGTCACTAGCAACGTTGATTCGCTAAAAAGACCACTAATAAAAGCACCACCAAAACCACCAACAGAACCGCTAACAAAACCAACAAGAAAACCACCAACAAAAACCACTAAGAAAACCGTTAACAATACAACACCCTCAACCACTAACAAATGCACCAACAAAACCACTAACAAATCCACATACAAATCAACTAACAAAACCACTAACAATCCAACCACCAAAACCGCTAACAAAACTACTAAAAAAACCAACACCAAAACAACCTACAAAACCACCTACAAATACCACTAACAAAACCACTTACAATACAACTAACAAAACCACTAACAAAACCACTAACTAAATGACAAACCCCATTTGTAGGGTTTATCTTGTATTGATTTTTGGGGATTTTATCAACTTTTACCCACATTTATTCAATGAAATAGCATGGTTTTATAACTTCTCCCTTAATTGTGCTTAAGAGTGAAAACATGCTTTTTAGGACTTAAAATAGCTAAATTTAATTCACCTTGATTCTATTAGATACCTCGATATGTTTGTTAAGTGATTTTAGATTTAGGAGGCAAAGATTGGATTAAGGGAATGAAGAAAAAGCATGTAAAGTTTGAGAACTCATGAAGAAATGATGGAACCAAAAAGCTGTCAAGCCTGACCTCTTCGCACTTAATTGACCATAACTTGAGCTACAGAGGTCCAAATGATGCGGTTCCAGTTG
>NC_029789.2:26737967-26764110 GCF_000816755.2 Arachis ipaensis
CGATAACAAGACACTTCATTGTAAGTCCTAGGGAGAACGACCCGAGGTTTAAATACTTCGGTTTATAGATTTTAGGGGTTTGTACTTGTGACAAACAAATTTTTGCATGAAAGGATTATTGTTGGTTTAGAGACTATACTTCAACGAGATTTCATTTGTGAAATTCTAAACCGTCAAAAATCTGTTCATCAAAATGGCGCCGTTGCCGGGAAATTGCAATGGTGTTATGTTATTGGTTATTGTATATATGTGAATAGTGTAAATAGTTTGTCTTTTGCTTGTTTACTAGATTTTGTTAGTTTTATTTTGTTTTTTTTTCCATAATGAATTCTCACTTTGGCTATGAGTTTGGCTCTAATTGTGTTGTAGGGAATGTGAACTTCAATGCTAACATGTACCAAGGATGGAACACTCCAAGATGGGAGGAGCCTCAAGGAATTGATCACTCCTATTGGCAACAACCTCCGGATACTTATAGGTATAATTTCCATCCTAATGCATGCCAACTTAGCGGCTATGATGATTCTTTTTGTGACACTCAACAACCACCATCATATGCCTATGAATCTCATCCTCAACATGAACCTCAACCATTCTCACAAGCCTTTCATCACCAAGCCCCACCCTATGATCCATATCCATCATATAACCAATCATCCATACCATACTTTTATGGCCATTATGAGCAAGAACCTCTAGAATCACCACAACCACATCAAGATTACCCCCAAGAACCACCTCAATACTCATCATCTCCATACCTTTACCAAGAAGAACCACCTTCCTACCATGAACCCTCTCTCCAAAATAATGAACCTCCCTATTCACCCCAAGCCCCGATAGACGAGCCTCTCACTTTGTTACTTCAAGGACAAGAGGCCATGAAACGGGATACACTTGAGTTTGTGACCAATTTGACCAAGGTGGTGCACACTTTAGCCCACCAATGCTTGAATACTCAAGGTACCTCCGTGACCACATGTGAGAAGTCAAAAGAAGAGCAAATTGTTGAGAATTTCTTGCATTTGTTTTGGTGCTTCATGACTTGTTACATTAATTGTAATATTTGTCAACACACAAGATTAGTGCTTTAGTCCTTCCTAATTCATTACCCTTTGTTTTTTTTTCTTCTACCACTTCATCCTTGAGTTAGGATAGAATCAAATGCTTTCATGCGTATCACTAATCTTGTTTGTGTCAATTCTTATTTGATCATGATGCTCAATGTCACTAAACCACCAACAAAATCACCAAGATAACCACCAACAAAACCACTAACAATACCACCACCAAAACTAGTAACAAAATCACTAGCAAAACAACTAGCACAACCACTAACTAAACCACCCTAAAACCACTAACAAAATCACTAACATAACCACTATGAAAACCATTTACAAAACCGCTAGTAAACCTCTTACCAAACCACATACAAAATCACTAATGAACTTTACAAATTCAATCACATACAAAGTTACCAACGTCATTTATTATCAAAACCACTAACAGAACGTATATAAACAAACAAATAAGCTACTTAATCCTACTTTTAAAAAATAGATTTCGTACTTACCTCTTTGTTGATGACACCGGCTATATGGGCTACTCCATCCAAACGATAAAGTCTGTCCGGATTATCCCCCATCGGCTGAATATTCTGCTCAAGCCTTTGTTGGAGTCGTTTTGAGTCATTTTCTCTGGGATTTGGTGGGGTATACTTTTGAAAAAGTAGTTCGAATGAGATTGGTTCAAACTCCTTTTATAGCCGAACCTTGAGTAATTCGAAACACCCTAATTTGAATTACTACTTGAACCAAAAAATGAGTAATTTGAATCTGGCCAATTCAAATTACTAAGTGCAGCGTGTGTGTGTGTGTGTGTGTGTGTGTGTGTGTGTGTGTGTGTGTGTGTAATTACTTTTCTTCGTATACAAGTTTCTGTACATGAGCATTCGTTTTTCTTTTCACGTTTTTTCTTTAACAACCTTCAAGGCTCCCCCATTTTCATGAATATGTTGCTGAAACTATTGGGTTAATTTTGTGATTGTGTTGAGAAATTGCTGATGATTTTATTGAGAAATTGAAAATATTCTAAGTTTACTGACTGTTTTGTTGAAAAATTGCTACTGAAAGTGTTTGGAACTATCCTAAGTTTGCTGATTGAATTGATGGAATATGATTGCTGAATTAATTGGATTATGCTTGAGTATTGCTGTTAATCCACTAGTGATACTCCATCATGCTTTTATGTTTCTTGGATTTGAATTTTATTTGGTTTGGATTGACTGATTTGTTTGCTGGATTTTGTTTAGGTTTAATTACAATTTCATTTTTGCTGAGTTGTATATCATTGCTGAAAAGTGATGGGAAGGATGTTGCAGTGAAGATTCTGAAAAGGGACGATGTACAAAGAAAAAATTTCAAATGACTATCAAGCTAGTGAAGAGTCAGATAGATCCATCAGCATAAAAAATATTTAGTGCATCAGAAACTGTAAAAAATAACGGCCTTGATCCCATTAAATTTGTCATAGCCTCAATGCCAATTCTATTGACAATTTCAATATGTTTGTTATATTATGTTCGGAAGTTGGTATTTCAAATTCCATAAGCAAATCGAATGAAGCTTGTATCCTTGTATGGAATTAATCTTTTCATTATGCTATTGTTAAAGTAGTTTAGAGAGTTTTTCTTTTTTCACTGTCTTTGTAAGTTACCAAGCTATTATGCAAATAATAATGGCTATTACTTATATTTATACAGGTACATAAATAGAAATTTTTCTTCTTCAAAACTATTGGACATTTAAGAAGCAAATACAAATAGATTATAGAAGTAATTTTGGATGGTGTATCTTAAACTATTGGACATTTGTATATGAGAACTTCAAAATACAAGATTGATAAAAAAGAATTTTATGATGGAAAACAAGATTGATTATACTACACTCTTAGTGTGATAGCTTCAAAAGTGAAACCAACATGGCATGTTGCTTGGGAAGGTGGTGAAGGAATTTAGAGGTATCCATAACTGCTACACAAAGAAATTTGAAAAATATATAAAGTAACATCTATTTAGTATGAAAAAGGAACATCCTGATGCTTGACAGAAGTAACATCCACTTAGATCTTTGCAAAAACAATCAGGTACCTACATGGGGAAACATGCCGAGTAGGATTTAAAAAAAAAGGTCATGTAATTCTTAAAGAAATACAGTTTTCCACATCTACAACACAAGAAAACTCGAAAAATGTATAAAGTAACATCCATTTAGTATGAAAAAGGAACATCCTAATGCTTAACAGAAGTAACATCCACTTAGATCTATACAAAAACAACTAAGTACCTACACGAAGAAACATGCCGAGTAGGATTTAAAAAGAAAAGGCCATACAATTCTTAACAAAATACAGACATCTACAACTACAAAACAAGAAAACTCAAAAAATATAAAGTAACATCCATATAGTATGCAAAAAGAACATCCTGATGTTTGACAGAAGTAACATCCACTTATCATGAATTTTTTAGGTATCATTTTTCTTTTGTGGTATGACCTTAAAAACTCCATGTCTTCTGCAATGGATGGCGAAGAAGGAAAAAAGAAAGAGAAGGATAAGTTCTATAGCCGAATCCACATGTGTGTGTCTTGATGGTGGCGCGCGATAGTCGGCGGCGAGGCTTTTCAGCAACATAAATCAGGTAATTTTGTAATCTGTAAAGATATTTGGGTAAGATTTCACATAAGCAAAACTGTCAATACAATTCCACAGAAATATATATAATAACCATATATTGTCGCCATAAAAAATTTACTGAAATCCACCTATATTATTCCTTTAATAAGGCTGTGCTGCATAATATATATATATATATATATGCTTTTTTGGCATAGCTGTGCTCCAAATATAACCATTACCTTCTTGGTAACTTACAAACTCCAACAGATTTCGTCTAAAACCTACTAATAATCCTTAATCAGAAAATCAAACTTTTTTCGATGGGGTTTCATCTAATTAGAACAGACCCAAATTCAATTAGGGATCAAAACAAAGAAAAAAAATACATGTGATCAAAACTCCGAATAACAGAAAAACATGCAGCTGATATTTTTGACAGGGACCAGTGATGCACCAAGATTATATTACCTGAGCATTACAACATAGAAGAAACATCCCTTCAAATAAAATTCACCGGAACCACTATACCAAAACCACGTCCAATTCTGTTTTCAAAACATGCATAGGAAATCAGAGGAACCATCTACCATACCTGACAATTGGTGAGACGAAAGGAAGATTCTATGCTGGAGAACTTGAGGAACACCGGCGGAAGGCGCAGCTGCAACAAGAGGCTTCAGATGCGCTGGTGAAACCCGCATGCAGTAGCAGAGTTCCTGGAGACGTGGAGACGCGAGGCAGGTTGAGGCTTCAGCGCGACGTCGCGGTGCCCGGAGAAGAAAGGGAAGAGGGTTCCGTGATGTTCCCGGAGGCGTGGCGCGTGTGAAGATGTTTTTCAAACTTCTGGTAAAATAGTGAAATCATAGGTAGGGTTTTTAGGGAGGGTTATTTTGGTTCACCCTAGGTTAATTTTCTGGATGCTGAAGTTAATTGGGCTTCTGGTTCCAAGCCCAACTGCAGTTGGCTGATTCTTGGCTTATATAAAGTTAGTTCCCTAGCATTGTTGATTATTCAATTAAGCATTTTACTCGTTTAATTAATTACCATCAATGCACGTGACTCAGAGCCAATGTCATCTTTTTTGTTAGCCATGTCACTGATTAATGTTAATATCATTCAATTTAGTTGATGGTTATCTTTTTTGTTAGCCATGTCACTGATTAATGTTAATATCATTCAATTTAGTTTATGGTTAATTGACTCACTTGGATTGTATTAGGTAATCAATGACTTTCTTAAATAATATAAATAACCACCAATCAAATAAAAATACACTACACTTTCAAATTATTCACCTAAATCTTAATATTAAAATAACCATCCGTACACCTAGTGAAATGAACATCCGATATATCTATTGTTCATATTGTTTAGTATTTTCATTGTCTACCTATACTTTTCTTAAGGAGTCAATGAGATATCTATACAATGGCTACAATGGGTTGTTTGTTAGGCCCAATATGAATTAAAAATGAGGATTAACCCCTTTTTACCCTAATTAACCTAAATGCCTATTCAGTTTTGTTTTAACCTCTATTTTCAATTTTTTCCCAATTCCTCTATTTTGAACGGAAGGCCACGTTACCACCCAAAACCCCCCATTGTCGCAGCTGAACATCCCGACACCCAGTAGCCGCCGCTTGACCTGCGAATTGCGTCCCTGCCGCAGAGGACTTCAGGGGCCAACCTTCTTCGCACCTGTCCTCCATTGCTAGCAGCAATTGCTGCGCAATGTGACGGCTGAGCATCCCTGTCCGAGTTTCTGCTTGACACAGAGCTTCCCTCGTGCGCCACCATCCTCGCTTGAAGCAACCCGTGAGCAACGTCGCGGCTGAACATCCGGCCGCTCTGCCCCCGCGCGATCTGGAACCCTAATCTGCCCCGACGCAACCTGCATCACCCAAGGTCATTTGCGCTTGCCATTCTGCGTCAGCCGGAGGCCTGGGTCCTCTTCCTGTATGACCGTTGGATGGTTCATAGACTCGTTGGTGTGCATGCCCGATCACACCTACCATCATCGACGTTAACTGGTTAGTGGCTTGATTTCTTTTTCTCATGATTCCTGTTTTTGGTGTTTCTAGTGCTGGATACTGTTTATATTGCTGAGTTGTTAGATTTATCACAGTAAAAACCTCACTTGCTGCATGATTATTATGTCGGACCTTGTTGAAAAAAATTGTAATGTGGATAGTTGCTTTTGATTTAATTTTTGCACGGAAAGAATTGCAAAAGCTTGGTTCAAATATGTCCGTTTTTTTTTTCTCGCTGTGTGGACTATTATTGATATCTAGTTGACACTGTGTAGATGGTTACTTTAGAATGTTATTGGATGGTTGTTTTCCATCAACAACAAAAAATTTGCTTATCTAGTTATTTTTTTGTAGTGATTTTGTTTTTTATTTTCTTTTCCTGTTTAGCAATTAATTTTAGTATCCGAGTACTATTGTATATTCCCTGAGGAAGTGTGATTGTATATTTGCCCATCAATTCGAGCTTCGTATTGCATAAGCCAATAAATTTGAAACAGGTCTTATTTTACTATTTGATCATTTTTCAACATAACCTTGTTGCCAAGATTTATGAAGTATGATTTGCTTTTACTTTGCGGAGATGTTGAAGAGCACATGACAAGTTAAAGTGCGAATATGTTGGTTAGTTTACTAAACCTTTGTATGGTCGATTTTGATGATGGTGAATGCTATTTTAATCCCAGTACATTATCAACTTGTTTGAACGAGTTGTTGTTTGATGGGTCTCTTCTTTTTGTAGGTAAGACAATGCATATACGATGCTAATTATATTAACTGTTTATTTAGTTTGAAAAAGTTCCTGGTAGATGTTTACTTTCACACATACCACTGACTTTACTTTTTTTGTGAACATATGACATGAAGAGAATAATTTTCTTATATTTGGTGTTAATTTAGTTTATCTACCTATAGAACATATGTAGAAGATGTTAGGTGTGAAAGGTTCTAATTTTGTACTTCAAGAATGTAAAAGATATGGGTCTAGTAGTGCGTATGGTTGTTAACTAAGATGTTGAATTTCACTGATTACTTTGCTGTTTAGGTGTGCCATATTTTTTCTTTGTGTGAATCTGATTTACCTTTCGGATTGTTATGTTTATAATTGGCCGAGTCGGACTCTCAGACCACCTAAATTCTTGCTGTGGACATCCTTTCTCTTCATCGGCCTTATAATTGTTTCTTTTATCATTTGGAATGAATACAAGGTTTTTAGCTCATGTTATTATAATTTTCGCTGGTTAATTATAAACTAAATAGAATCTTGCATTAGAATTCACAGGACCTACTGCGTGAGTAACTTTTCACGGCACTCCAACAATCCATTATCATACCGTCTGAACCCAAAATCAGATGGGTAAAACGGTATCACATTGTTTACATGATTGAAAGAACATGTTTGGTTATATGTTGTGACGTAATTCTTTTCTTAATTTTTGCTCAACAGAAATTAGTCGAGACGCGATGCTCACCTTGCTACATCAACAACTTGTTTTTCCACTTGGAACTACATAATGAGAACGCTAAGTTGGCTGAGATTCTGACTATTGGATTTGATTTCCTGCGGTGGGTACCGCTATGGCATGTGAAGCAGAGCATCATGCTCCAACTTGCGAGGGCCTATGACGTGGAATCAAACACTCTCAAGGTTGACACAGGGGACATCTGCGTTACCGCCGAACTGATCGGTAGTGTATTCGGCATACCTTCTAGAGGTTAGTAGAAGTTATGTAAGATGTAATAATTATTGTGCGTGTTTTTTTAGTTTGCCTTTGTTGACACTGATTGATTGTTGTATAATATTTTCTTAATGTAGGGGACCCAATCCCGGAACTGCAAAAGAAAAATGCATCCTATCTGGCACTTAAGAGACAGTTCTAGAAGAAAACAACAACACAACTGTGAGACTTTGTCTTTGGCTATCCAATGTAGACCGAGCAACAAAGGATGGATTTTAGATGATACTTTATCCTCGTGGTTCTGAAGATGTTTTTCTTTGCCCCACAAGCCAGCAGACTATCTTCCCATGGCACCTCCCTCCGATTTTGGATGTCTCGAACCCAAGAAGATTCCACTGGCCATATCAGATATTAAAGTGGTTGCGAGATGCAATAAGAAAATTCCAAAACGAGCACCAGGAAACATGCGGCGGGTGCATGTTCGTGTTACTGGTATCGCACCTAGTTTACCTAATTTTCTCCTACATGTACGGCTTAAGTTGTAAATCCTAACATTTGAATTACTTGTGTCCAGGTTCTATACTTTCAGCGCTTAAAGCATGGTCCGTTATATGCATGTCAAGCACGCGAGTCTTGGATTGATGAATGGACCGCTATTGAACTTGATAAGAAGGCCAACCATGTTATTTCACAGGTACAATCCCTAATAATTTCATTTTTATAGTCAAATTAAATACAAAGGGCATCAGAGGTTCAAGTTAATTTCTGCTAACTTCATTGTCCTACGTTGAACACACAGGGATGCATTGTGGACAAGGCCAGAAAGGAGAAAAAAACCAAGAAAGCAGCTAGTAGTAAAGAAGAAAACGAACAAGCAAGGTGTAAAAGGCCCCGCAAGGACTCCGACCAAGCGCCGTTTACCAGGTGCAGGACTACACTTCAGCAAAAATATATGGATGCGCAGAAGGTGATCTGTTTTTATTAAATTAATTGTGTTATTATCATGGATGTTTATTTTAGTATGTATACGACTGGTTCTTATTATGTTGGTACATTCCACCTTATTTGGTGTGCAACGTGTTGTATTGTGCATGTGACGATATCTGGGAATATAGTCACGACTGTAGTTATAAAATTATTCCTCACCTCTCAAGCATGATAAAGTGTTTTATATATGTTGTTTTTCATATCCTACTGGGTCGCTTAAATCGCTTAATCCGTTCAATGTCTACACCACAGGAATGCAGGCCTGGTACGAGGAGAAAGTTGCCTATTCGCAGAAGCCGATCAGGAAGCGGCATAAAAAAAACACTTCCAGGAGAGAGTGTTCCAAACAGCAAGGGGACACCTTTGATAGTCCCAGACTCTGATGATGAAGATAATGTGCCGCTTGCTAGAAGGCAACAATTATTCCAATAAGAGCCTCCACCACAGGATGTCCATCAAGTAGAGCCCGTGGTTACGGACGATCGTAAAGGAGGCATCTCCACGTACGCCGTCTGCGGCACTTGTCTAGCTTACCGAGTACGATTTTGACAGGTAAGTTGTTTGTGGCTTACTTTGCTGTCTGTTTTTCTTCTTTTTTATCCCTCGTGTTGTGATTACTAGTCGTGGTAAGCATAACTGGTCGTTTTAGCTAACGTCATATTGCATTCATTTGCAGCGAATTTGACGTCTCCATCGTACAGTGTCCTGAATTTGAACAAGTGTTGTAGAATGTTGAACAAGGGCGGCAAACAAGGGCCATAAGCATGCAGCCCCTACAAATGGTGATGCCAAAGAAGTCATGCTACCATACACCAAGTCCAGGGAGACCCAGCTTTTCACTCGGTTTAACTCAGTTTGAAAAGGCTCCAACTCTGTCCCCGATCCATTCAATTCATCCAAGGCTTAGGAATATAAAGAAGGGGGAGACTAAAGAGAAACAAATCAGAGCATGGATACTTAACTCGTCCTTGAACAAAGAGCAACATTTGGCAGCCTATAAAGGTCGGGAACATCTGGTATTACAAAGGAAAGACTTATGGACCTTGAAAGCCCGTAGTTGGGTCAACAGCACGGTAAGTATCTGAAGTTAATCATGCGTCTTAATTTCCTACCTTTCTATCGGTATTTAGTTTGTACTTGCTCACTCTATTGTGCATGTCATTCAATGGATGTGCTACTCCTTCAACGACACCGAATCATCTAGATTCAAACAAGATTTCTATTGCGTGTGTTCAGGGATACTGGTAATTACACTCTACTGATTCTAATATATTTCAGATTGTGTTAGGATTCTTACTAGTTGTGGGTTTCCAGAAATCAGTCACACAAAATGATAATCTGGAATCATTCATTGACGGTGCAAGTCCAGTGTATGTGGGGCTTGGTCCAAGCTTTGGTGCGGATAATAGGTTCTTTGACAAAGTCGAAGCTATAAAGAGAAAATGGGTCAGTTGTAATCTTTTTTAAATACTCTGCACTTTCGCATATATTAGACTACTTGTAAAATTTTGAACATCCTTGTACTGTTTTTTCTGGTTATGTTGCATGAGTTGCATGTGATTATTTTGTTACCAGAAATAGCACCACTATCTCTTATTGTATTCAAAATAAACTTTTCAAGATCTCCCTTCCTGCTATATGTTTTCTTTAACATCGACAAAGATGGTCCGTTTGACTCTTAGAGACTCCTGTTTTGTTTTACAATATTTATAGCCTGTCTGAATCAGGTGCTGGTTTATGCGTGTCCTTTTTTTAGATAAAAATATTTGTATATGTTGCCTAAAGCGGGCTTTGAAATCCAATATTTATTCCAGAGTTCATTTGAAAAGGAATGGTTACTATTTCATACTATTAAAATGGTTGTTTTTATCTGCATATTTTGCTCTTCGAGTGTGCCATGTTATTACGTTAATTGAATCTACTCTTCTTTACTGTTGAATACGTTTATAATGGGTTGGGTGGGTCTCCTACGCCTATTAAATAGTTGCTTTAGGCATCCTGTATTTTCAGGATCAGTAATTTTTTTTTTTAAGAATTATGTTGTGACTGTCATCTGATTTGAGGATGTTCTGATTCTTTCATGGTCGAGGGAGTTGACTTATTTTTTTAAGAGACATATTCAATCTTGTGTACTAATTGATCCAGTTGTTAATTCCGAATTGTTGGAGGGGCCATTGGTGGGTGTATGGATTTGAGGTGAATGCGAAGCGCCTAGTGATAATCGACATTTTGTATTCTGTATCACAAGATGATGAACGGGATAAACTCGATGCATATGTGGTAAGACAATATATTCCTTTTTCCGATACACAGTTATAATATCTAATTCTATAGCATGTTGTTCTACTATTTCATTCCTTGATTTTCAGGGGAGACTGTTTGAGGACATGGCGATAATTGCAATTCCTGCATTCGTCCGGACTACAGACGGCCCATCTCATTCTTATGCTAGGGTTCTAAAGCAACCGAACAAATGAGATGAAATTATAACTCAGATTTTGTGGCCTTTTATTTTTCTTTCCATCATGCGGCATACCCTATTAAAAATTCGTGTCATCCCGATCGCATAAGTGTTTTATTTGCCTGTAGCTCTGATTGTGACATCTACGTTATTAAGTTCATGGAAAGTTGGACCGAAGACCGTGCTCTTGATGAATGGAACGGGGTGACTACAATAAACTTTTGGGCATATATCACGCGTCAATTTGAACATATTTTACTGTAATAGTTTTTACTCCTAACTCGCATGGAAAATCTATTTACAGGATTTACTCAAATCATACAGGATGGAGTTGATGCTAGACATTGTCTGTGGGTCACAAAATGCATTGGTTGATCAGGTTCTTGTATTATTGGAGGACAAGGTTCAACCTGTATGGAACAATCAACCACGGAACAAGAAAAAGAAAGTTAGATCACCATTCACTGCACTTAGCACGAGAACATTGATAGAACGTGCGGAAGGATTACCAAAGGGGAGGATAATCAAAGGGAGGAAGAAGTAGCGTACTTAGGTTTACTTACTGTGAATTTAATTACCATAAGATATTTAGCTTACTTTCTTCTTAGATTCTTAGGGATTTATTTATGATACATTCTCAAGGACTTGTTTCCAGTGGATTTTTTTTTTTAAATAAACTTTTGCAAATTTGTTGGTGTATAGTTGTTTAGGCAAGATACACCTACGAGTGTGTCAAAATGATCATCTATTTTGTTTAGGAAAGTAACCATCTATATTCATATTGAACCGAATATCTGGGTTGTTATGTCTTATCACAGGTATGTCTCTTTCGTATTTCAGATTTGACTTAAATATGTTAAGTGATGACATCATGATCACTGGTGTTGACACAAGATCCAGTGATTCCTTCGGAATGCATGCTATAGGTAGTATATGTTGAATTACCCGATGAATAACCATTCACGAATACTGCGAAACTGAACATCCAAAATCATACAATAACGAACATCCAATGTAACTCGATAAAAATAACAACGTAATTACCTTCTAAAACACCAACTAAATACCAAATGACCGTGTAAAATAACATTGTGAAACCGTGATAGTAAGATAAAACATAACCAACAATTATCATATACAACTAAGCACCTAAGAATAACCATCCACATTCACAATAGAAGCAAACATCCGATCACGTACAGAAATGAACATCCCAAGTATGTGAAAAAGATAACCATGTAGTCACTATCTAAAACGAACAGCTATGTACCGGATGACTATATAGTATAGCATGAAGCAATTTAGTACAAATTTAATAACATAACTCGCAAGTTAAAGAATAACCATCATCTATAACCATTATGCATTCAGTTCATTGAAATTAATAAAGTAAAGTGGTTCTTTCTGGCCAAAGTAAAATGGTTCATGGAAATTAATCAAGTATGGACTCTCGCAACAATTGCATACAAACCTTAAAACTATATATTTATAACATAAAGCCACCCTCTTCATCTAATCTTGATAATAAATGAATACCAATAGGAACCCTATATGCATGGAGATTAAAAATAAATACAAGCACACCCATGTCCTACATATTCTAACTTTTGTTGATGGAGCTTAACAAAGACATGAAGCCACCAACTTGTTGGGGATCGTTCTGGCTGACAATAGCAACGAAGTTTACATCTTAAGATGCCTCCGGACGAACCACCTGCTAAACACAACAAAAATGACCACATTTAACTTCTTGCATAGTACTATACCAAATAAAAATGCAAGGTCGAGATAGATACAAACATGTACCGAGGAGGCATTCTTGTTTTTCCTCCGAGCAGATTTCTTGAAGGACTTCTCCAGGGCAGTGCCAAACCTGTTACTCTTTGGCCGGCCCTTTGTGGTGACCTTTGATGGGCTTTGGATGTCGACTACACCGACAACGTTCGAACTCTGTGAGCCAATGCTGGTGTGGGTGTTCGCCACGTTCCCAGACCTCTTCTTGGCACGGTGCGCAGCAAGCTTGGCCCTTGTTTCTTCCAGAGCAGCATGCAGTAATGCTATTTCGTTGTTGTCATTGACGAACTCTTGACCAACGTTGTAGAAGTGTGCATATAATCCCCTGAATGCAACATGACTCTCATCCGACCGACTGACGTCGTAACTACTATTGACATAAGTATGCTTGTACTTTATGTTCTTGCTCCATCGAGGGAGAACATAACAAGTAGGAACTTTATACACTTTATACGAATGGAAAACTGCAAGATAGTGACAGTATAACACACCTGAACTCTAAAAAAGATTGCACTTACAACGAACCTCCTGTGTGGAACAGTCAAAGTGGACGTCATATGGAATGCATAAAATAGTATTGTTGACTAATTTCTCCTCTTCCACCTTCATGCATACCGATGGCCCCTCTTCAGCAACTACAGAGACTCTGCAATCAGCCTTCTTCACGAACTTAGTTTGAACATCCCTAAACATGCTGGTAGTGTACTCCTGTTGAAATTATCTCTCCATAGATGAGTTCGTTGCACACAAGGGATAACCCCCCTCGAGTCTACTGCATCATCCTTTAATTCCCTCTGCTCCTTGATTCCAAGCACATTATCATATTCGTCAACAAATTGGACCAAGCTAGTCCTACTATGTAAGAATCTACCGTAGAATGCACGCATGCTCTCACTCCTTTGCGTACTCCTCATGCATCCCAAAATTCACCCTTGAAGTATATGGAAACCCACATGCGTCGGTCATCATAGAGGTCTATAGAAAAAAAAAAACATCATTAGCAAAGAAACCTTACACTAAACTTATTACTACAAAATAGATAAAGCCAGATACCAAATAATTGTCAATTAAAGCGCGTAAAGTAATTGTACACTAACAAACCTGACAGCCATGTGTTGTTATGTAAGTTGTACTCCGCCATAAATTCAGACCAGTTATCCTCAAATGACTCCACAGTCTGAGAGTTTCCACACAATGTCATTGAGGTTATCATACAACTCTCTGTACCGGCGATAACCTCCAAGCTTGTGCGGTAACTTCTTCATAATGTGCCAGATGCACCACCGATGGCGTGTATCGGGTAACACATTTCTGATTAAACTTCACATATATCCTTGTCTTGCACCTAGTAGCTGAAATCGTGTTCTTCTACGTTGGTGGTTTGACACCAGACCCGTGGCACCCATCTCGATTACAGTGGATAGCTTGGTTAACGGGTTTCTTTGTGATCTTATCACATGTTGTCGTTCTTATCTTAGTTGCAAATCCTACTTTCTTTGCGTAAGTAACATAGAATTCATGAGCCATCTGCAACTGCGCAAACCGCATTCTAACTCTTGGTATTTTGTCTTCTTAAAGGTAACCATGATCCGGTAACTACGTTTTAGATTAAATAAAAAAAAATCATTACCATTAATGATCAAATCAAATATGTGGATCATGACTACACAAAATTAAACTAGAGTCCAAAACCTCGCAACCAAGATGCATCTCTTCACTTCCAACCTCAGTAATATCTGACAGTTGCATGGCCTACAATTCCAAAATAAACACAGAAATCCAAAAAAAAATCCTTATTAAATATCATGTAAATAAAACCTCAATATCCAGCACAAAAAACGCAACAAAAACTAGAAATCACTTTAATCATCCTACCCATTTTAGCTTAAAAACAAATGCATGAAAATGACAATGATGGGTAATTGAATTAATTATTTCATTTTACCTATTATATAAGTATTGTAACTACTATGTATTCTCTTTCACAATGTCACTGTACCTTGCATAGCTGAATATGCAATAGATACAATTACCATACACATAGTTCAGTCCTCGACTTCAGCACCTGCATCACCCTAGAGTTACTTTTTTTATTCATTTAATGACCATCATGTATAATTATATACATAAATTCTTATCTAAACATGCAGGAAGCATATTATGTATCCCATCAGTTGATTACTCTTGCCTATTACATTTTCATTTTCAAATATATTCTTCATAGTAATAAGACCATTAGTTGTAACTCAAATTCAACATACATCACTACTAAGGCTTCAGGGACCTATAGGCATCATGCACAGAAACATGGGTGATTAATTATTGAGTAGCAAGGTCTCCAAATATAGTCAACTCTCATGCTTATACATGCAATCAAAATTTGGTTATATAAATTTATATATTCATAGAAGATAGTCCAATAAAGAAGTAGTCCCATCCAGAGACAAATCAATATGCCATGATTAATTAATTTATGCAAATTCTCCATACATATAAGCATACCATTCAATATAAAATAATCACCAAAATCATGAATGTTTATAATGCATCCGGGTAAGCATTAAACATAAAATTAAACACGGCATTTGCATTGAGATTTAAAATCTAAATCAGTTGAAAAATAACCATCCATTATCAATGTTTTGAATGTAAGTTGCTCACCTTATTCGATTGCTCATCATCAATGACGAAATGGTCGGCTACGGTTTCATGTGGATTTGATGAATTCTCGTTATTCGCCCCTCCATTTTGTTTTATTAAAATAAAAATAAAACTCTCTACACCTGTGTAATAATTGGCCCTCCAGTTTTTTAGTCTTTTTTAACCGTTTTTGGTTAGTCCACAGCAATTTGTGCCTCTGTCTAATATTCAAGTAAAACACGAATTCACGGAAAATAACACCAAAAGGCACTCCAATATTGAAAAAAATGAGCCTGTATATATACATTTAATCACGTAACTCTATCTTAACAAAAATAATTATTTTTTATCTCTTTTATTTTTTTGAATCTTCTTTGTCCGATTCTTGTGTTTTGTGAATGATCTCGTTTCATCAGTCAACATTCTCTTCTGTCTTCACCTTTGGCGCCCGCCGAAGCCTTCTCCCCCATCATTGGTGATTATCTTTTTCTCTGATCCCTGTCTTGTTCCAATTGCATATTCTATTTAAACTTTGCACCACTTTTTTTTATTTTTCCATCTATTCGGATTAGAACTTAGAAGACAAAAGCATTTCACAGTTTGTTTAAATTTTAAAACTTTAAGTGGATCTGTGTCAATTGCTGCAAGTATTTAACTATTTATTTTTGATATTTGTTCTCCCTTACTTTACTCTTTTCATTGTCCTAATTTATATTAAAAGCAGAATCTTTAGTTCAATCGAAACCATGATTATGGCTAATGATATTTGTTTCAAGTGTCCAATATTGTGATTAATGCAAATTTGTTGTGAGCAGGAGAGTGAGAAGAGCAAAAAGGGGACAAATCATTTCAAATGGAATTAGCTGATAGAGCAGTTGGATTTCTACTAACTTAGCTCATCAATATTCACTTATTATACATTCTGGGTTTAATCTTGGTTAGTACTATTATCTAACTCCCCAATTATATAATTAAAATCAAGTTAGCTTGCTATTATTGCTTTAAAAAATTTCAACTTGCTAGTAGGAGTAGCTTGTGTGTTGATGTTTTTTTTGGTGTTTGATTTTCAGCCATTTGTAGATGGTGATCACTTTGTGCACAAGTATTTCTTGCCTCAAGAGTATGCCATACTAATACCGGTTTCAGCTGGTATTGCAATTCTTTGCTTCTTGTGCATATTTATTGGATTGGTCATGCTCAAATCAAGAAAGAAGAAGCCTTAATTGTTGTATGTTTTGGAGGTTATTTAGTTGTCCTTTTTAATGTAACTAATGTTCTTTTTTGTGAAGGCAATTAGTGTTTTTTTATCTGATAAAATGAGAAGAAATTTATTGCTTTATAACTTATAAGAGTTCAATGTTATTATCCTATGACTATGAGTGGTTTTGTTTTGATTGGATTAGAGATGTTCACAATAGAGCAGTACATCAAGATCTTTTTTTTTTTTTTTTTACAAAAAAAAGAAAACTTAAGATGTGCTTGTGTGTTGAGATTTTGGAGAAGAGAAGATATTGAAGTGAAAAGTTTGACAAGTAAAATAGAATCATAGTCACCCTTCAAACCATTCACTTTTGTCCCTTCTCCCAGACCTTAATTTACAAACAACCCTCTAAGAGTATGTTTTCATTGAGGGGGTAAAAATGTGGTGAAGGTTTTCATGGATGAGCTATGTGTAACTTTTTGCGTCAATATTATCCATGAAAATATCACGTCGTCTATTATTTATTACTTTATATTAACAACTTTTAGAAGCAAAAGTCACCTTAATTGCTGTAGCTGAGGGTATAGGAACACTTGAAGTTTTGAAGTAGGTTTTCCTTGCAATTCAAGAATTCTGATTCTGATGGATGTTAGCTATTTGGTGGTATCCTGATATAATTTGCTTGGAATAACATGGGTGAGGAGTGATAGGGGTCAGCAATTTTTGTGATTTGTAGCCATCAAGTAGTCATTAATGATATTTTTAATGGTGTGAAATTACTCACTTTTCTTTTACTGGTTATATGCTTGTTGCTGGCCCTAGACTTTTCCTAACATGGGTTGTTTGATTTGGAATTATATATTCTTATTCTTTCTTCATTATTACTATTTAAAATTTCAGTGGTTTCTGGCAGAAAAAGTTTTTATAAGCTATTTACATGATTTTATTGCTTACTATGATGTACGGACACTGACACGGACACAGGACACGACACAACACGGGACACGTCGACACGCAAATTTTAAAATCTTACATGGCACGGGGACACGCATATATATAAAATATAAAGTATTTTTTAGATAAATTGTAATGATATTTTGATATTTTATTGATGTTAAAATATAAATTAAAATTTTTAATTACTTTTAATGTCTTATTTTAATTATATCAAGTATTTAAAATATTTTTTGTTTTAATAAATAATAATATATACTATATCTAAATTTATTTTAAGAATATATGTTAAGAATAATACTGGACACACGGACACGTAATGATATTTAGGTGTGTCCAGGCATGTTTGGAGAAAAAATTTTTATTTTTTATTAAAATACGGTTAGATACAGCAGACACGCGTGTCGGACGAATGTCAGTGAGTGTCGTGTTCGTGTTCGAAATGTGTCCGACACGCGAACACGATAACTTAGTGAAGTGTCCGTGCTTTATAGATTGCTTATGCTCTTCTTCTTGGGCATGTTGAATAAGTTATATTTAGGTAAACAATATGATTTAATTTTCCGATGCTTGTAAGGAGCCGCCGGTTGCCTTTTCATCGCTCTTTTCGCCTCTCTTCCATTACAAGCCTTCATGCATTCACCAACTCCATGACCATAACATGAACATGAATCACTACATATTTAATGGCATACTTAATATCATCAATAATAATATTTTTAGTGAAATCAATTTGGATTAATTGAGTAATCAGCTCACTCGTTCGCTTAAGTAAGTGTTGGGAGTTCAAATCCTACCTTGTGCATGCAGCAACCCATTGTCCAGCGGTAAACCTTTAAATGAAGATCAGATCTGCGATGGATTAGTTCTTAACCTGTTGAAATAGAAGATACCGTAAACAACCAAAAAACCACAAAAAAAAAAATATTTCTAGTGACAAGCAATCCTATATCAATTTGCAGACAAACATTAGCATACTTTTCCCTTTTCGTCAATTTGGTTGCCAAGTCTACCTCGACGGATTTACTTATTGCCATTGTAACACATAGGTCAGTTTGAGTAACCAGCATAATTAAGTTTTTCTGGAAAATATATCTTAAACAATAAATATTTATATTAAAAGTAGCTTATAAATAAGTTATTTTGTATTTAGTTTTTTAATTCTAAAAGTACTTATTTTTAATAAAAAATGATAAAAAGATTTTATTACGAAAAAAATCATTTTTTTTTAAACTTCTCTATAAATACTAAAATAATATTTTAAAAAAGTACAATTTAATCTTAAAAATTGTACCAACATTAAGTTAAAAAAAAATCACTTATGAACTTGTTCAAACAAACCCATATTATAGCTCCTTCTTGGTAACACCAAATAGGCAAACTTGTGATTGTGAGTTTGTGACCCATATTAACGTAGAACCAAAGGAGTTCTCGCTGGTTCTGTAAACATCACTCGCGGAGGTACAAGATCGTTTTGCTTTCCTTTTACCCGTGTAAAAAACTAAAAATAATAGTTTAATTTATTTTTGGGCTTTTTTTATTCGGTCAAATAGATTAGATAATTCTTAATTTTTTTTTTTGGGTCAAGTACCCCTTAAACACACATCCCTTTCTTTTTCTAATGGGTTCTATATATCAATTTTCTAGACATAGCTAGGATTTGAATCCAGTGTACCTCCTACCAAAGCAATATAGTTGCCACTAAACCAAACCTTGCGGTGCGATAACCCTCAATTTTAAACACTACAAACTTACCCATACCTCACTCGTACACACAATATTTAAGGGTTCCATCGCTCAGACACATAATACTTAAAGACTGTTTGGCCTAGCCATGTTTCAAACTTAGATGCACTTGTTGGGTTGTCGTGATATGATGACCACTAGGTTTGTAAAAAAAAAAAACTTGTTTGTTATTTTTGGGCTCTTTATTTTGTTTTGCTCGCCCTTGAGAAATGGTTTGGTCAGTTATTAAACTTGTAAGGAAAACTAGCCCAAAATAATGGGCCTGAGAAAAGAAGAAAACATGACCCGAGGCCCAAACTAAGGTTAAGGTTTATTCTTCTGGGTCGCACGCAGTGGCAGAGGAAGAAGGAGGAATACAAAGAGAAACAAGAGCGCCATTCAGTCGAAGAAGAGCAATCCTAAGAATGGGATCGAGAACACAGAGATGGAGCGAGCTGGAGGAGGACGACGAGAACCTCGACTTCCTTCTGCCGCCAAAGCAGGTCATAGGCCCCGACCAGAACGGTATCAAGAAGGTCATCGAATACAAGTTCTCCGACGACGGCAGCAAGGTTAAGATCACCACCACAACACGCACCCGTAAGCTCGCCAACGCTCGCCTCAGCAAGCGCGCCATCGAGCGCCGCTCATGGCCTAAGTTCGGCGACGCCATCCACGAGGACGTCGGTAGCAGGCTCACCATGGTCTCCACCGAAGAGATCCTCCTCGAGCGCCCTAAGCCCCTCGGTCAGTATTTTCTCACTCTATTTTCCGTCGTGGAATCTCACCCTAAAATACTGCGATTTCATTAATGGGCGGTTTTAGATTAGTCTGAATAATGTCAGACATAAATATTGTTTTGAGATGTGTTAATTGATGATTTTACGATGAATAAGGACTGTGACCTTGTGAGTATAGCGTAATTTGGTGGATAATGGAAAACAAAGTTATTAGGTGTTTTACTCTAAGAAAGCACAGTGACCAACTTTTAGTTGGCCAATACTAACCAATTTTAGGGTTTAGAATTTATAATTTAGGTTACAGGTACGGGGTTTATGATTTAGGGTATAGAATTTATGATATAAAATAATTTGAAAAAAGTTGGTTCCCCAGCATTACTCGAATTCCATGTGTGGTGCCATGGCTTTTTTGTATTTCTAATTTTCTACCATCTAGCATATCCCACTGAACAAAACATAGTTATTTTTGTTGTTGATTGTGATGTAGGGTGCAATCCAAATTGTTTGTGCTTGCAGTCAAATTGAAATTTGGATCCCTCTTTAATTTATTTTTTTCTCTTCTGGTATTGGCATTTGAATGAATGTGCTCTACTCTAGAGGATAATTGTTAATAGTTAATACTTTAATAGTTTACATTCATCTTGTACCTGTATCTATCTATTAGACTCTTGTCAAAGCTACGTTTATGTGCATCATCCTGTAGGTGTATGTGTTATCATATTAGAGTTTTGTACTTTGGTTTCGAATTAATATTGACTTTTGCAACTTGTTAACAGGTGCCAAAACTGAGGAACCAAAGGCTACTGGTGATTCATTAGGTCAGAAAGGTGCTGTTCTTATGGTCTGTAGGACTTGTGGGAAGAAGGGTGACCACTGGACTTCAAGGTGCCCCTACAAGGATCTTGCTCCACCGTCAGAGGGATTTGTCGACAAGCCTCCAACATCTGATGCTGCAGCTGCTGTTCCTGGTTCAACAAAGGGAGCATATGTGCCTCCTGGAATGAGAGCCGGTGCGGAGAGAACTGGATCGGACATGCGGCGCAGGAATGATGAGAACTCTGTGAGGGTCACTAACTTATCGGAGGACACAAGAGAGCCTGATTTGCTCGAACTGTTCCGCCCATTTGGTGCAGTGAGCAGAGTCTATGTTGCTATTGATCAAAAGACGGGCATGAGCAGAGGATTTGGATTTGTTAACTTTGTAAACAGGGAAGATGCACAGAGAGCAATTAACAAGCTCAATGGATATGGATATGACAATCTCATCCTCAGAGTTGAATGGGCCACCCCCAGGACAAACTAGATTCTTGTTTGTTTTCTGCCTCTTCCTTTGAAGGGTCTCTTGAAATTTTCCCCAAATTTTTGCAAGAGAATTGTATTGTCTTCATCCTTTGAGATTTTTAAATTAAAGTGAACTCCAATTCAAAATCAGTTGCGCTGATGAGAGAAGAGTTGTTTGCTTGGTTGCCTGATGAAAATCATATAACTAAAGTTTGATGGCCATGTTTCACTTCCGATTTATACGACCACCATTTTTTGAGTTAAATATGAAAATAATAATTGGACAATCCATATTTGTATTGTCAAATAATGATTTGATATATCTTGCCATTTCTAACTGGACCACTTATCAGTTTCTCAAGCTATATTTTTGCGGAATTACAGTTTCTATTTTTTATTCAACGATGCATATGCAAGCAAAATTTTATTCTTGGTTGATAAAATTCAGATGGAATTATAAAAAATTTACATTTGAAAGCCAAAATTGTTGATAAGGCTAAAATCCAAGATCGAACATGAGTGCAACTTAGTGCATAAGCTTCATTCATTCATTCTCCTTAGCTCATTAGTATTAACAATTTAACATAGTATAACAGGGTGCATTAGTAAAATGTGGGTTTTTATTAATGTGAGGTTGATCAAGTTAGTGAGTATCTTAATTTCTTAATCTACATATCTCAAATTCAAGGATCTCTTTTTATGATGGACCACGTTTTAAATCATAAGTGATAAGTCCGGTTCAGAAAAGGAAGAAAAAAAAAAAAAAGAGAGCGAGAGAATTTATCGGAACACGAGCATGCTTTGGATCCACTGATCCACATGAAAATATTCATATACTACATGGAATGGTTAATTTTGTGTTAAAAGAAAAAAAGAAAAAAAAAAGAAATAATAATGAGGCCGAGATGGTGATATGGCCTTCTCTAGTAAGGACTTATCAATGACTAGTGCTAACAATTTTTGTGTAAAAAATAAAAAAAGAACATTTTTTTTTTCTAATACAGAAAGTGTGCATGTGTGTGAAGGAGAAGGACCCTCCCCAAGAAGAGTACAAACCTTGGTATGTGCACTCTCTCTCTCTCTCTTCGCAAATTCTCTTTCTGGGTTGTACCATCCATGGCTTCCTTCGTTGAATCCGGTTGGCAGGTTCTGTCTTTTTCCTACATTTCACTTCATTCATTCGTTCGTTAATAAAGATCTTAACTTTGAACGCACCTTATAATTTTTACAATGTGCCCATTTAGAATTGGTGTTTGTTTCTTTTTCAATGTTTGACTCTTTTTTACATTTTTGAACTTTGTTTTTCCTTCTTTCTTTTTTGATTTTTTCCCTGTGTGATTGCAGTTTTTGATCACGCATTTCAGTGACTTTCAATTGGCATGTTTTGGGAGTTTCTTTCTGCATGAGAGCGTTTTCTTCTTATCTGGACTTCCTTTTGTTTGGTTCGAAAGAGCTGGATGGCTCAGCAACTATAAGATTCAGGTTTATTTATATACTTCATATATTTAACTTTTATGATTTATCTATATATGCTTGTTTTCTCTCCTAAGTTGTTAATTGCTTTGTGGATGTTTTCTCAAAGTTCCAAGGATCAATGTAATTTGCAATGATTGATATATTCCCTATGATAGAGTCATTGTTATTCAGCTATAAAATCAATTTTATGTATTAATTGTGTGATTTATCTATGTCATGCAAGGAATACAAATGGTTCTAATTGATGATGATTTCAACCTTTTTGGTTGGTCATTCCTTAGAAAGTTTGTTCTTCCTCATCTGTATCTCCTACATAAGCAAAATTTCAATGCCAAATAGATATATCATTCTGCATGTTCTATGTGTTTAAAACAGTGAACATATTATATTAATCCTCCCGAAAGTGTTCATGTTTTGTACAGAAGAAATAATTTTTTCACTCTTTCATGAATAGTAAGAGATGAATTTGTCAATTTAAGGCCAGTGTTTTTGTTCTTCATATGTTTCAATTTCGTTAGGAATGAGATTGGGAGTTTACTTTAAAATGATCATTTTTCTTGTTGATTTGAATATGGAGAAACTTAAATATGCAGCTTCTAAGATCTCTTTCTCTTTGCCCATTTTTGTCTTGGGAAGCTTGGGCTGTTAGATTTGAAAACTTCATTATTGCTTGCTTTCATACAGGGGAAAAATAATAGCCCTGCAGCTCAGGAGAAATGTATCGTTCGCTTAATACTGTACCATTTTGGTGTCAATCTACCAGTCGTGATTTTTTCATATCCTGTGTTCAAATATATGGGCATGCGAAGTAGTCTTCCATTGCCATCCTGGTACTTTTTTTTTCTTCAGAGCACTTTCAATACTAATGACATTGGAGCTCCATGATAGGAGCAATATATGTAGAAATTTCTAATATATATCTTCGCTAAGCTTACAAAGAAAATATTCATTTGATTTTGCAGGAATGTAATTCTAACACAAATAATTTTTTACTTCATTTTGGAGGATTTTGTATTTTACTGGGGTCACAGAGTATTGCACACAAAATGGCTGTACAAGCATGTGCACAGTGTTCATCATGAGTGAGTACTATCTGTGTTCTGCAGTTGGTTTGTTCAATCTACTCCCTCCATTGGTTTTTATTTATCACGAATTCATCGTTACTGTTTTAGTAAATCCTTGAATCAACATATATGGATACAACTTATTCACAGACATTAATCCAATTCCAAAAACAGCAGTGATAGATAAAAAAAACAGATCACATAGAGTATTTCTTGTAAGGTTTTCTGTGATGTTCAAATATATCTTCCCATATTCTAAAGGTATGCTACACCATTTGGACTTACTTCGGAATATGCTCATCCTGCCGAAATACTTTTCCTTGGATTTGCTACAATTATTGGCCCTGCTGTCACGGGGCCACACTTGGTAACTCTGTGGTTATGGATGGTTCTGAGAGTGCTGGAGACAGTTGAAGCTCATTGCGGTTACCATTTTCCTTGGAGTCCTTCAAATTTCTTTCCATTATATGGGGGGTGAGCATCAAGTTCTTTCTCCTTCACTATATAACAATGGTTTAGTTTAGTTTCGGTATCATGCTTGCCATTGCTAAAATTTGCATGATCTCTTTTAGATCTGATTTCCATGACTATCATCACCGATTGCTTTACACCAAGTCCGGAAACTACTCGTCAACTTTTACTTACATGGACTGGTATGATATTTTGCTAAATGTATTATTAAATTTCCTTAAAGGATGAACAAGCTTTTCCTTTTAGGTATATAGTTCCACTAATAATACTGTGAGATCTATTCTTTATATCAGGATATTCGGAACAGATATAGGGTATAGAAAGTTGAAAGCATTGAAGAGAGCCACAGTTGAAAACAATCAATGTAACAAAATTTATGAATGAACATCGAACGAGATCAGAATGTGCATATCCATTTTCCACGGCATACGTCTTGCCGCCCATGTCTGGTACCTGTTCTGTTGTTTATATGGAACATTTTCTTTAAAGACACTTTACACTTGTGCCTATTTTTCAGATGATTATAATGATTTTGTTTTCAATGTTCCAAGTTGTTTTGCTTTCAACTTTGGCTTGTCTGGTAGCCACTTTTAGAACGTCCTTGTCAGCATTAACAACAAAATATGTATTTGTGAAGTATATTGGTGTATTTACTATTTAGCATAAATGTTAGGGTTGGACAATTGAAGGTTGAATTCAATGAAATCTTCAGCATGTGTGCAAGATAATAGCTGTGATTTTTATACACGAGTGATAAGTAATGTAAGTGAAGTAAATATGTATTGGAAGCATTCAATTCGGTCTAATTTCTAGTTTGTTCAAATATAAAACTAGAGTATAGGTAAATTTCGTTGCTAATTTTCATTTTATCTGCTTTTTTATGTGATCCGAGGCTGAATGGTGAAATTCATAACATCTTCTACACACATCTCATAAAATTATCTAATATTATGCCCAATATTTCTTGATTTATCATATTTACACTAATCTTCATTAGTAGTGTTATGGAAATTAGTTGCCAAAATCTCTTCTTTCTTACACCTTCATCTCATAAAATTATCTAATATTATGCCCAATATTTCTTGATTTATCATATTTACACTAATCCTCATTAGTAGTGTTATGGAAATTAGTTGCCAAAATCTCTTCTTTCTTACACCTTCATCTCATAAAATTATCTAATATTATGCCCAATATTTCTTGATTTATCATATTTACACTAATCTTCATTAGTAGTGTTATGGAAATTAGTTGCCAAAATCTCTTCTTTCTTACACCTTGAGAATCTCTTAGGTGAATTATATAATAAAGATGTAAGTTTACAGATTTTTCTTTTAATAGAATGAAAGAGAGATTAATAAAGGTAGGATTCATATTTTGAATAATAATAAAATAATAAAAAATAACTATAAAAGGAATTATATTCTCTCTCTATATCACTCCAATCTGTACAGTAGAGTACCCCAATCTCTTAACAGAAGATAATATGAAAAACCAAGGCAAGAAATGGAGAAAATTCTTCTTTAATTCATGAACTCTAAAATGCAACAGAGAATATCTCTTCCTAACTTACTCTATAAAATCCTAATAAGGAGAGTTATATTATTTTATTTTATTTATCTTAAAATCTGTATCTCCTATTTATAGGTTACACAGAGTATAATGGTAATTTTGCTACATTTACAACAAAAAATGGAAAGAATACAATCCTAAAATGGTTTCCAAATTTTTTTTGAGTGGTCGTTATACTCTCAAATTGTTATTTAATATCCGGTAGTTCAACTTCAAATTGTGACACATATCAAATCTTTTTTTTAGTTAGTTTAGAATGGGACTAAAATGTTTCTTTTTGTAAGTTTAAGGACTAATTTGTTTTACAATTTGAAAATTTAATGACTAAAAATTTAATGACTAACATCTAATAAACAAAAACTAGTGTACGTACTCGTACTAAAAACAGAAAAT
>NC_029789.2:26764225-26799974 GCF_000816755.2 Arachis ipaensis
AAAAGTTATTCTATTTATAATTTTGTATAAAATAAATTTTGAAAATACTTAATATTGTTAAAAACATTTTTTTTTAGTAGTTGTATGCTCTGAGAATATCCATACATAGATAGAGAGAAAATAAAGAGCATCAAAATAAAATTACACCTAATACATTAGGAAACAAAATCTCAAAATAACTATCTAAAATAAACTAATCATGAGATTAACGTATTTATTCCTTAAAGTGAGTCTATGTATTTAATTATAATACTGTTAAGATTAGAAAAATATTAATTAATGATATAATAATTTAATTTTCTAATTTAATAACAAATAATTATGTATGATTGTAATATAATTTATATTTAGTATAACTAGTAATAAATTAGAATATTATGTTTCTCCTAATAATATAATCAAATACATTTCTACCATTAATTGATTTAAAGCATTATTACATGCATTTTAAATGTTCATATGCTGACCCACAAATATAAAATCAAGTCCAAAAGAGTCGAAGTCCACCCGAAAAGGTGGCCTCATCCACTCTTACCCGACCTCATAGAGGTTGGGCACAACGAAGGTAGGCCATCCCTACTTATTTAAACAATTAACTAACCTCTAAGATATTTTCCACTTTTCTAGAAGGGAGATATCACCAACTTTCTTAGAAAAAGGGAACAGTTATCCACCAATAAAGGTGGAACTACTTTATAAGGTGGTTATCCATCCTTCTATAAATACACTGACACTCTTAGGTATATTTCAGACCCAATCTACTAAAAATCTGTCTATAGCCTTTGCTAACTTAAGCATCGGAGTCTCTTGCAGATACCATCCCCACCTCCTCATAAAAAACTCGGATGGTGACGCCTCGGCACCAGCACAAGTCGGACGCTGTCTCAGAAGAAATCTGGACCTCACATTCAGGCCCAAATCACCATTTCAGGTAACTCCAAGAACATTGGTACCGTTGTTGGGGACCTGGAAGTCTACACCTACATATGGCGGACAATAAATTTGAAGACGGTCATACGACATCCAAATCGAAACCAAAGCCCTACAACGATGATCGATACTTACATTACCCCCACCACGGGAAATAACAAGTGCCCCATGGGGAAGGAACGTTAGGAAACCCCATCCACGACGAATTCACTCAGAAGTCCACTCGCCTGAGGCAGAGAAACCTCCTCATCCGACAGAGATATTAGGACTAGTACATGGACATCGTGGTCGATTGGAACAGCTCGAGCAGGAAGCTAAACGACACCGAGAAGAAGAAAGAGAATTACAAAAAGAAGTACGCCGACGTAGAAAGCTAGAGGAAAAGCTCATGAAGTTAGAGGCTGACCTTCAAAATCGTAGCCATCGGACGGATCGGGAGAAAGGTCCTCTTGGAGGAGAGGATCTGTTCGTTGAAGAAATCATGCGAACTAGGGTTCCCAGAAACTTTAAAACCCCTTACATGGATCTCTATGATGGGACGACCGACCCAAGACATCATCTTAGCAACTTCAAAAGTCAGATGTACCTAGCTGATGCGTCCGATGCAACTCGTTGCAAGGCCTTTGCACAATACTAACCAAAGTTGCAATGAAATGGTTTGACAACTTACCACCCAGGTTAGTAACTTGCTTTGATGACCTGGTAAGGAAGTTCCTTACCCGATTTTCAATACAGAAAGATAAAGTCAAGCATGCTCTAAGCCTGTTGGGGTCAAACAAGAGGTCGAACAGATCTTCCGAGATTATATGGAGAGATTCAACAAAGCTTGTTTGGGAATACAAAATTTACCTCCTGATGTAAAATTCGGTCAAACCGTAATTAATTAAATAATAAATTAAATAGGAGCGAATATGGTTAAAAAATTTAGCAATCGAAATTCGATAATTTAAATATGATATTTAGACTCAGTGAATTTTTCTGAGTTGGAAAACATAGTTTTCTACGTAAAAATGCGCACTAGAAATTTGACCGACAATACCGGCTGAGATTTATCCGGTATTGCAGCTGAATAAATTAATTATAAGTGAATAAGGTTAGGAAATGAGAAATTATAATTTGGGAAGTTAGAAATATTTAAAATATGATTTAAAACTCTAACCTTAAAGGTTTTGGCCCAAAGTTGGGCCAACGGATTAAACCAAGTGAACCGGGTCCAAGTGGGCCCAAGACCCAACATATATATGGCCTAATTAAGCCCATTCAGCAGCCACAACTCTCCCATTTTGTGTGTTTCACGTTGAAGAGAATAGAGGGAAAAAGAGAGAAAAACCTAACCCTCCTTGAAACTTCAAACCACCATAACTTGACCTACGGTGCTCCGATTGACAAGCCGTTTGCGGCCACGCATCACTCTCGATGAGCTCTTCAAGTTTATCTAGGTATTGTATGGTGCTCTAGTATGAGCCATTGGTGATATTCATCATAAGATACAGTGAGTTAAGAGTATTGGTTGATTTTGGTGCACAATTGGGAGATTGGTTTTTCTTGTGGAGCTTTGGTGAGGCTTGGAGCTAAGGTTGGTGGAGACTTCCAAAGGAAAGGCTCAATTAGTTTGACTCCAAGATTTACGGTTTAAGTTTCATTTAAGTACCGTGTGGTGTGATGAGAATTCCTAGGCTATATGCTCCTAGGATTAAGTTTGGATTGTGTAAATGGTTGGTACTAATATGTATAGTTGATATGTAATGTAAATTAATGATTGGATTGAGAATTGTGTGAATTTGTATGTTTGGTGTGTTGAGAATTTGATGAATTGGATAATGAATATTTGTTTGTGGAATATGCATTTAAATTGTGAATTTGGGCCGGAGGCCGTGAATCTTGGGCTAGAGGCCGGAAAGAGGTAAGGAAGGTAAGTGATGTGTGTATTGTGTGACGTCATATGAGATTGAATGGATATTGAATATTGAGTGTGTGAAAAAATGAGAGGAATGGGGAATAATAAGAAATTAGGAATTTAGGAGTGGAAGGTGACGAAATTGAATTGAATTATGCAGATGAGGTAGGTTTGGTTTTGGTTGAGTGTAATTATGTGAATGTGGTTGGGTTGTCGTCATTTGGAGGAGTGGAAATGAATTTGGCTTGTGAACATTGGAATAATTGGTGATTTCTGTTTTGGGTAAAAACTGATTTTTAACCGAAACTTCGCCGGTCTGTAACTCGGTCCTCGGAGTTAGGAATTCTTCAAAACCAGATTTTTATGAAATTTTATTCAACGATCTTTCCAACGGCTCAGAAATGGTTGAAAAATGAATTTTGTAGAAGAAGTTATGTGTGCCGGAAGTTTGAGGTTTGAAAATGAAATTCTGCAACTTTTTCAGACTTAGTAAAATTTTTAAGAAAATGTACGTCCACGCGAACGCATGGCCGACGCGCATGCGTAACCCATATAATCCCCCCCCACGTGTGTGCGTGGCCGACGCATACACGTTGCTGTGCTGATGCTGCTGCGTGGTAGAAAAACCAGAGAGTTGTGATGGTATTGTGCCGGATTTGTGCGCAGAGCACAAAACGCCTCCACGAGTACGCGTGACTGACGCGCACGCGTCACTTCCCCTCTCTGATTTCCACGCGTACGCATGGGCGATGCTCACGCGTCACTCCCTTATTCCGCTTTCCACGCGTGTGCATGGGCGACGCGCACGCGTGACCCTGTTTTCAGCAAATATGATTTTTGTATTTTTAAACTGAATTTCAAACCTCTAAGCTTCCATTTTCATCGTTTTAGCCTTAAATCTTTATAGTATGCCTAGTAATGAAAGGAAGCTAGGACATGTGGTAACTTGTGGATGAAGTAAAGTGAGAATTAATGATGAATGATGAGTAATGATGATTGTATGAGTTGCTGAGGATGATGGTGAAAGTGCTGTGTATGTTATGAGCAGGATGGATGTGATAAGCATTGAATTATGGCTGAGTATGTATATGTATATAATTAATGATTAAATGATTAAATGATTATGATTGATTGAGGAAGCTTGAACATGTGGCGAGTATGCCAGAGATGCATATATGATTAATGAATGAATGTGGTAAATGAATAATGATGAAAAATGTTGAATGTGAGTATGCTTATATTTTCTCTCTGGTTGTAAGGGTGGCAGGGCACCGATACCCTCTAATGGTGACAGGGCACAGATACCCTCTAATGGTGACAGGACACAGATACCCTCTAATGGTGATAGGGCACGGATTCCCTCTAATGGTGATAAGGCGCAACAGAGAGACTGTGCCTGGGTTAGCTACCGGACACGTCGGGTTGGCTTGATAAGTGATAACCGACAGATGATATCATCAGCTATAGGGCAGGCATACATCATTTGCATATGCTTGAATTGTTTGGGTTTGCCTATTTGTTTTGGATTGCTATATCATATATGATATGTTACCTTATTATGTGCTATTTGTTCTACTTGCCTTATTGTGTATTACTTGCCTGTATTGCTTGTGTTTGTACAACTGAGAGGTCCCTCATGCTGGTGTCGATTGACGCTAAAGACTGTTCTTGTTGAAATGGAATGATGATACGATTAATTTAAAATGATGATTATTGAATGAGGTAATTTGAGTTCCCTAGGTAGACACAGTGAAGTGATTTCACTACTCTAGGTAGAAAATGAGATAATTTGAACTCCCTGGGTAGACGCAGTGAAGTGATTTCACTTGCTCCAGGTGAGGATATGAGGTATCGATATAGAATTGCTGAGACAAAATAGCTGGTGATGGTTTTGTTTATGATTCTGATTCTGATTTGTTGGAGAGTTAGAAAGTTGGGAAGCATGAGGAAGATGAATTAGATTTAGCATTCCCTTATGATAGTTGCCTATTTATGGATTAGCGAGAACATAGGATGAATATTTGGTGAAAGGAAGTTTAGGATGTTTAGTGAGTTTTTATTACAATGCATTGTATTTATTTAGCACTTTTACCGTACTGGGAACCCATGGGTCGGGGGTTCTCATTTCGTATATATCTCTTGTTTTTCAGATGCAGGTCCAGGTGCTCGGCAGTGAGCTGTGGTTTGTCTGAAAGACGGCGAAGACCTCTAAGATCTCTTATTTACTTTTGCTTAGATTCTCTCCGCTTTTGTTTTTAAAGAACTCATGCTATGTATTTAATCCTTTTGAAAACTTGCCTATAGAGGCCCTTGTGTATCATTTGGGAGAGATTAGGAGATATGGTTGTCAAACTGCTTTTATACTATACCCTAGCCGGCCTAAACTTTGCGGGTCGCGACTAGTAGCTATTTACTTATGTTATATATCTATATATTGTCCTTCTCTTATTCTCCTTAATGTCTTTTTCTGTATATCGCTTTCGACTTCACGCTTTATCTTTTAGTTGTCGATACGTGAGTGATACGACTTCGCGATTTTATTTTTACCCTTTTCAGGCTTCTCAATTAATACTCCTTTCAATTTTACTTATATTTATGTATTAAAAATCCCCCTTAAGAGTCGTACCACCTTATTATCATTGACTTATGACTCGAGCATAGCAGTAATAATGGGTTTGGTTAATGGCCTTAGAGAATGGTCGTTCTCCCAATCAATATCCAAGCGACACCCGACTTCCTTGTACGAAGTACAAGAGCGGGCAGAAAAGTACATCAACATAAAGGAGAATTTCTGACTTAGAGAACCCGTCCCAAGGTCAAATCCTTCTTACCAAGCTCGGGACAAGGAGAAGGAGACTAAGAAAAATGAGGAGTATAACTCGGAGAAACCACGAAGATATCATAATTACACCCCACTCTGAGTATCTCTTGTTGATGTTTACAGAGGGATATGTCACACTGAAAAGCTTCCACCTCCTCGCCCCATCAAGCACAAAAAGGTTGGAAGTCGGATAAAATATTGTGAGTACCACAAGCTATATGGGCATTCTACTAATAATTGTTATGACTTAAAGAATGTCAGCTAGAGAGGTAATTGGTTGAAAGGTCGGACAACCAAAAGAAAAGGAAAAGAGATGACGATGACAACGAGATCGACCCCACAAACTCCTAAGAGGCACATACATATGATAAATAGAGGATTTTTAGGAGGGGGAATCACTAAATCCTCAGTAAAAGGCATCTTAAAGAAGTATATCAAGTTGGGGACGATAGTTGAGCTCCTGACTTACCAACCATCTCATTCACCAAAGAAGATGTGCAAGGGGTAACATCGGGCCACGACGACCCTGTGGTAATTACAATGATCATTGCTAATGCCAATCTCCATAGAATTTTGGTGGATCAAGGAAGTTCGTCTGACATACTATTTTAGCCCACTTTTGACAAACTCGGGATATAAAAAAAGGATTTGAAGGCATATCCAGAAACCTTTTTGGGTTAGAGGACACACCAATCCGACCTCTTGGTTTCATCTCGTTATACACCACCTTTGGTAAAGGCACAAGATCAAGAACTTTAAGCATTGACTACACTGCGGTCGACATCATATCCACTTACAATGGCTTAATAGGCCGAACCACTTTAAACCGACTAGCTGCAGTTGTCTCTACACCCCACCTGTGTATGAAGTTCCTAACTGCAGAAGGAATCGCTATTGTAAAGGGAGACCAGAATTTGGCAAGATAGTGTTACAATGAAAGTTTCAACTTAAAAGATAGTACAAGAGGTAAAGAAGTCAATACTATTGAGTTCGGCAGTGTCTGAGTTCGGGAAGAGCTACGTCCCCAACTTAAAGGAAAGATAAAAAAGGTACAAATTGGAGATCAGGCAGAAAAGACTACGAGTATAGGGGCCAACTTGGAGGAAGGTCTAAAGGCACAACTCGTTGTTCTCTTACAAAGGAATTCCGATCTCTTTGCCTGAAAAGCCTCCGATATGCCTGGTATAAACCCCGACCTCATGTCACACAAGCTCGCCGTTTATCCAGGTTTTCGACCTGTTCAGCAAAAGCGACGGAAGCTCGGTCTTGAAAGAACACAAGTTGTGGAAGAACAGGTGCAAGCCTTATTAGAAACTGGGTTTATAAGGGAAGTAAAGTATCCCTTGTGGCTGGCTAATGTGGTCCTTGTAAAAAAGCAGAATAGAAAATGGAAGATGTATGTTGATTACACCGACCTCAACAAAGCTTGTCCCAAGGATCCATACACTCTCTCTAGTATTGATGCCCTGGTTGAGCTTAAGATATAGATATTTGACCTTCATGGATGCGTACTTGGGATACAATCAAATCCCGATGTACAAACTAGACTAAGAAATGACTTTTTTTTCATTACTCCAAAGGTTAACTATTGTTATGTAGTAATGTATTTCAGACTGAAAAATGCTGGAGCTACATATCAACGACTAATGAATAAGGTATTTTCATCTCACATTGGAAAACTAATGGAGGTATATGTGGAAAATATGCTCGTCAAGACCCGAGATGACTTTTCTCTTTTGACTAATTTATCCAAGGTATTTTCCACAATAAGGAAGCATGGGATGAAGTTAAATCCTTCAAATGCACTTTTGTAGTAGAAGCCGGGAAGTTCTTGGACTTCGTGTTCACTCAAAGAGGCATTGAGGCCAACCTGGACAAATGTATAATAATATTGGAAATGAAAAGTCCGACTTACCTCAAGGAAGTACAACAACTAAATGGGAGGTTGGCAGCATTGTCTAGGTTTCTAGCAAGATCAACTCTGAAGTGTCTACCCTTGTTCTCAATACTTAAAAAAGGGAACCAATTTGAATGGAGTCAGAAATGTGAACAAACCTTCTAGAACTTTAAACATTCTTAAGCCAACCCCCAATACTTACCTGACCTGTCCCAAGGGAGGAGCTCATTCTCTACCTAGCAGTAGCAAGTCGTGTTATAGCCTCAGCTTTGGTCCAAGAAGGTGAACACGGACAACAACCCATCTACTTTGTGAGCAAAGCACTACAGAGGGCAGAACTAAACTATCAAAAGATAGAAAAGTTTGCATACACCCTTATCATCACTTCTAGAAGGCTCTGACCTTACTTTCAAGCTCACACTATAAAGGTCCGAACTAATCAACCCACGAAGTATATTCTACAGAAGACGTACATTGCAGGAAGGATGCTACAATAGGCTATAGAACTATTCGAGTTTGACCTAAGATATGAAACTCAGACAGCCATCAAATCACAGTATTTAGCCGACTTTGTGGCAGAATACACTAAAGTATGGGAAAATTCGTCAACTTGGAATTTGTACGTAAATGGATCATCCAACAAAGCTAGAAGTCAAGTAGGAGTTATCATGGAGAATGAAGAAGGAACTCGGATTGAACTATCACTAAAGTTCGAGTTTCCTGCTTCTAACAATCAAGCAGAATATAAAGCTTTGCTTTCTGGCTTGAAGCTCGCTAAAGAGGTAAGGGCAAAAAGATTGATAGTGTTTAGTGACTCTCAAGTGATAACTTTCCAAGTTAACGGTACTTATCAAGCTAAAGACCCCAACATTAGGAAGTACCTGGAAGAAGCACATGAACAATTAGCACAGTTCTCAAAAAGAGAAGTTCGACATATAGCTCAGGAATCCAATGCCTGAGCAGATGCCCTCTCTAAATTAGCCAGCATTAAGTCAGGGGGCAACAATAGAAGGCTGATCCAGGAACTCTCCACGCATCATCAGTATTGAAGGAAGAAGACAAGTCGGATACAATGACGATATCCAACCAAAGCCTAGGATGGATAACTCCCATAATCAAATATCTTAAATTTGATATCACCCCAAAAGATAAAAAGGAGTAAGGAGGCTCATAAGGGAAGCACAAAACTATACATTGGTCCACAACATTCTCTATAAAACAGGAGTATCCACACTTCTACTAAAGTGTGTCCCGACCTCTAAGACTAAAGAGGTCCTGGAAGAAGTTCATAATGGCATATGTGGAAATCACTTAGGAGCATGATCACTAGACAAGAAAGTGATCTGAGCCGGCTCCTTTTGGCCGACTTTGCAAAGGGATGTGGCCGACTTCATGAAAAAGTGTCCACCTTGTCAAAAATATGGCAACTTCCATGTAGCACCTTCGGAGGAACTTATCAGTGTCACCTCACCTTGGCCATTTACAAAATGGGACCTTGACCTTCTTGGTCCATTTTCACAAGCTCCCGGACAAGTAAAGTACCTCATACTAGGTATTGATTATTTTACTAAGTGGATCGAGACAGAACCTTTGGCAACCATCACAGCTCAAAGAAGTCAGAAATTTCTCTATAAAAATATTGTCACCCGGTTTGGAGTTCCATACTCCATCACCACGGACAACGGAACCCAATTCATCGACTCAACCTTTAGGAACTTAGTGGCTAGCCTCAAGATTAAGCACCAATTCACATCGGTAGAACACCCTCAGGCCAACGGACAAGCAGGAGCTACAAATAAAGCGTTATTGGCCGGGTTGAAACGCCAACTACAAGATGCAAAGGGAGCATGGGCGAAAGATTTTTATCAAGTCTTGTGTGCATATCTGATAACTCCCCACTCAACAACTGGGGAGTCACCCTTCTGACTTACTTATGACATAGAGGCCATGATTCCTGTAGAAATCGCTGAAGAATCTCCAAGGGTTAGATTCTATGATGAAGTGGTTAATATCCGAGCATAAAAAGAAGGACTTAACCTCCTTCCAGAAGTCCGAGAACAAGCTCAGATAAAGGAGGAAGCGTTGAAACAAAGGATGACCCTAAGGTACAATCAGAAAGTCATTAGAAGAAGCTTTACCATGAATGACCTCATACTGATCCAAAATGACACCAGAGTTTAGAAGTCGGGTGAGAAAAAGCTGGCTGCAAATTGGAAGGGACCTTACAAAGTTACCGAGGTCTTAGGGAAGGGCTACTATAAAGTGTTCGACTTAAGAAGAAATGAGCTCCCTAGGTCGTGGCATGCATGTAACTTCAAAAGGTATTACAGCTAAAGATGTAAGAACCGAAGTTTTTCTCGTAAAACTGTTTTAATAAAAATAATAATTTTTAAGTGCCCGAAATAGATTCAAAATTTAGAAGTTTTAATTCGAGTATATAAAGGTGAAATTTGATTTTAATGAATTTTTCTAAGTTGGAAAATGTATCTTTTGCGAAAGATTTTTGTAAAAATGTGTACCGGTGCTTAAGTCGGCAGTACTGGCTCTAGTATGTCCAGTACCGTATTTTAATAAATATAAGATTTTGAAAATTTGATTTATTATTTTGAAAGGACAATAATAATTTAAAGTTGAAAATCGGGCACTAATTTTAAAGGTTTAGCCCAAAGTTAGGCCAAATGGGTTAAAACGCTAACGGGTTGGACCGGGTCTAAGTTGGGCCCAAGCCCAACATATATAAGTGTGTAAATGAACCCAAAGGAGCTCATAACACACTTGAAACCGAACCCTAGCAGCTGAAAAAGAAGAGTGAAGAAAAGAGAGAAAGCATTATTCATCCTCCACTTTCGGTGGCCATAACTTTAGCTATAGTACTCCGATTCGCGTGCCGTCAGTGGCTAAGCGAAGCTCTTATTGAGCCCGTTAGTTCCATCTATCTTGTCTAGGTAAGAACTCGAAATTTCCTCTCCTTTACTCTATCCCAAGAAATTCGAAATTCAAGGCTTGAATTTTGAGTGGATTTTTGTGTTTTGGTTGTTTAGGTACTAACCTTTAGTGAGGAATTGTTGGGTCTCATCCTCAATTTCGTGGATAAGGTGAGGTTTCTTATAAACCCTTGTAGTTGGTTATATTGTGAATGTTAGGTTTTGATTTTTGATATGTTTATGATGTATAGCTTGTTTGTGGAGTTGATTGTGGCCTTTAGGAAGTGTTGTTGGTAATTGAAAGCTTGTTGGATTTCAATCTTGGTACAGTGTGCATTTTAGGAATCGGCCAAAGTATGGTTTCAGTTTCCTCTATGTAATATATAATATTTCTAGACACTTAGGCTAGTTGACCTTAAGATAGGATTGAATTGAATGTATATGTTAATTGAATGTGAATTGTGATTTAGTGATAGATATAATAGTGTATGGAGTGGATATGGTTGCGGAGTGATATTATATGTTGATGGTTGTTGATGTTGAGAAATTTGATGATGAATGTTAAGATTCATTATGGTTGTTGAGAGTTCTTGATGATTGATGATGATTAATGAAAATGTCATTATTGAATGAGGAGAATTATGATTGTTTATGATATTTTTAGATGTTGATGAATAAGGACTCTGATGGTTCAGAATGATGTTGATGAGTTATGATGTTAATTGTGTGGGAGTTGTGAAGTTGAGGTTTGGATTTGTGAATTATGGATTATTGTTGAGTTATGGTGGGAAAGATTGAGTGAAAGAGGTTTGGGGTTGATTAAATTTGCAATAGGAAGGAGAAGTATAGTATGTGATAGTGTTTTATAGTGTAATTGAGTAGGTTTTGGTTTAATTGGATTTTGGTTGTGAATTTTGGAAAAGTTAAGGACCTTGTTGTTTTTGATAAAAATAGATTTTTGGTGAACTTTGAAAAATTATATCTTGAGCTACGGTTTTTGAAATTGAATGATTTTTGTATCAAATTAAAGATATTTTAAAGAGCTTTAAAACTATATCAATTTTGTAGAAATCCAAATTTTGTATAAAAAGATATGATCCTTGCAAGTTGGTGTCTAAAATCTGAATTCTATGAATGTTGCAGAATTTGTGATTTCTGGTTTGTGTGCGTACGCACAGCTGATGAGCGGATAATTTATACGTTTTTTGGCATTGTTTTTACATAGTTTTCAGTATGATTTAGTTAGTCTTTAGTATATTTTTATTAGTTTTTAAATAAAAATCAAAATTCTGGACTTTACTATGAGTTTGTGTGTTTTTCTGTGATTTCAGGTAATTTCTGGCTGAAATTGAAGGACTTGAGCAAAAATCAGATTCAGAGGTTGAAGAAGGACTGCAGATGCTATTGGATTCTGACCTCCCTGTACTCAAAGTGAATTTTCTGGAGCTACAAAACTTCAAATGGCGCGCTCTTAATTGCGTTGGAAAGTAGACATCCAGGGCTTTCCAGAAATATATAATAGTCCATACTTTGCTCGAGTTTAGATGACACAAACTGGCGTTCAACGCCAGTTCCATGCTGCATTCTGGAGTTAAACGCCAGAAACAGGTTGCAGAGTGGAGTTAAACGCCACAAACAGGTTACAAACTGGCGTTCAACTCCAAGAGAAGCCTCTACACGTGTAAAGCTCAATGCTCAGCTCAAGCACACACCAAGTGGGCCCCAGAAGTGGATTTCTGCATCATTTACTCATTTCTGTAAACCCTAGTAACTAGTTTAGTATAAATAGGACTTTTTACTATTGTATTTACATCTTTTAATCATGTTTTGATGATTGAACCCTCCTTGGGAGGCTGGCCATTCGGTCATGCCTGGACCTTGTTCTTATGTATTTTCAACGGTAGAGTTTCTACACACCATAGATTAAGGTGTGGAGCTCTGCTGTTCCTCATGAATTAATACAAAGTACTATTATTTTTCTATTTAATTCAAGCTTATTCCGATTCTAAGATATTCATTCGCACCTCAATATGAATGTGATGATCGTGACAGTCATCATCATTCCCAACCTATGAATGCGTGCCTGACAACCACTTTCGTTCTACCTTAGATTGAATGAGTATCTCTGGGATTCCTTAATCAGAGTCTTCGTGGTATAAGTTAGAATCCATGGAAGGCCATTCTTGAGATCCGGAAAGTCTAAACCTTGTCTGTGGTATTCCGAGTAGGATCTGGAAAGGGATGGTTGCGACGAGCTTCAAACTCGCGAGTGCTGGGCGTAGTGACAGACGCAAAAGGATCAATGGATCTTATTCCAGTATGATCGAGAACTGACAGATGATTAGCCATGCAGTGACAGTGCATTGGACCATTTTCACTGAGAGGACAGGATGTAGCCATTGACAACGGTGATGCCTAACATACAGCTTGCCATAGAAAGGAGTATGAATGATTGGATGAAGACAATAGGAAAGCAGAGGTTCAGGAGGAATGAACGCATCTCTATACGCTTATCTGAAATTCTCACCAATGAATTACATAAGTATCATTATCTTTAATTTACGTTTTATTTATCTTTTAATTATTAAATCCCCATAACCAATTGAATCCGCCTGACTGAGATTTACAAGGTGACCATAGCTTGCTTTAAGCCGACAATCTCCGTGGGATCGACCCTTACTCACGTAAGGTTTATTACTTGGACGACCCAGTGCACTTGCTGGTTAGTTGTGCGAAGTTGTGACAAAGAACTAAGATTATGAACGTGCGTATTAAGTTTTCAGCGCCGTTACCAAGGAATGAACTGTCACGATTTCCGCGCACCAAGTTTTTGACGCCGTTGCCGGGGATTGTTCGAGTTTGGACAACTGACGGTTCATCTTGTTGCTCAGATTAGGTAATTTTCTTCTTGTTTCAACTTTTATTTTGTTTTCAAAAAAAGTTTTCAAAAATTTTTCAAAATCTTTTTTCTTTGTTTTTGTTTTTCTAAAAATAAATTTTCGAAAATAAAAAAAATTATAAAATCATAAAATCAAAAATATTTTGTGTTTCTTGTTTGAGTCTAGAGTCAAGTTTTAAGTTTGGTGTCAATTGCATCTTTTTAATTTTCTAAAAATTATTTTCGAAAATTTCATGCATTGCATTCTTCATGATCTTCAAGTTGTTCTTATCCAATCTTCTTGTTTGATCTTCATATTTTCTTGTTTCGTGTCTTTTCTAATTTTTCATATGCATTTTCAATTTGTTAGTGTCTAAAGTTTAAAAATTTCTAAGTTTGGTGTCTTGCATGTGTTTCTTTTCTTGAAAATTTTCAAAAATAAGTCTTGATGTTCATCTTGATCTTCAAAGTATTCTTGGTGTTCATCTTGACATTCAAAGTGTTCTTGCATGCATCATGTGTTTTGATCTAAAATTTCCATGCATTGTGTCTTTTTTGTGTTTTTCTCTCTCATCATTAAGAATTCAAAAATCAAAAAAATATCTTTCCCTCTCTCTCTCATAAATTTTTAAAAATTTGAGTTGACTTTTTCAAAATTTTTTAAAATCTAGTTGTTTCTTATGAGTCAAATCAAATTTTCAATTTAAAAATTCTATCTTTTTCAAATCTTTTTCAAAAAAAAAATCAAATCTTTTTCATTTTTCTTAATATTTTTGAAATTTTTAAATTGATTTTCAAAATCTTTTTCTTATTTTTATTTCATATTTTTTAAATTAATGCTAACAATTAATGTGATTGATTCAAAATTTTTAAGTTTGTTACTTGCCTAATAAGAAAGGTTCAATCTTTAAACTCTAGAATCATATCTTTTTAGTTTCTTGTTAGTCAAGTAATCAACTTTGATTTCAAAAATCAAATCTTTTCAAAATTCTTTTTCAAATCTTTTTCAAATTAAGTTTCAATCATATCTTTTTCAAAATCTTTTCTAACTTCTTATCTTTTCAAACTTAATTTTCAAATCTTTTTCAATTAATCCTATCCTTTTGTTTCAATCATATCTTTTTCAAAACTACCTAACTAATTCTCTCTCTCTAATTTTCGAAAATCACCTTTCCCTTTTTCTAAAATTTCCTTTTTCATTAACTATTTGTTTTAAATTTAATTTAATTTGATTTAATTTTCCTTGCTTAATTTTCAAAATTTTAATTTTAATTTTAAATTAAAAACAAAAGTATTTTTATTTTAATTTATTTAATTTTCGAAAATTCTTTTCTCTCATCTCCTTATAATTATTTTATTTATCTACTAACACTCCTCTTTTTCTTAAAAATTCGAAACCTCTCCATCTTTCTGTGTTCGAATTTCTTTTCTTCTTCTACTCACATAAAGGAATCTCTATACTGTGACATAGAGGATTCCAAATTTTCTTTTCTGTTCTCTTCTTTTTCATATGAGCAGGAACAAGGATAAGAACATTCTTGTTGAAGCTGATCCTGAACCTGAAAGAACTCTGAAGAGGAAGCTAAGGGAAGCTAAAGCACAACTCTCTGGAGAAAATCTGACAGAAATTTTTGAAAAAGAAGGAGACATGGCCGAAAATAATAACAATGTAAGGAAGATGCTTGGTGACTTTACTGCACTTAATTCGAATTTACATGGAAGAAGTATCTCAATCCCTGCCATTGGAGCAAACAATTTTGAGCTGAAACCTCAATTAGTTTATCTGATGCAACAGAATTGCAAGTTTTATGGACTTCCATCCGAAGATCCCTTTCAGTTCTTAACTGAATTCTTGCAGATCTGTGATACTGTTAAGACCAATGGGGTTGACCCTGAGGTCTACAGGCTTATGCTTTTCCCATTTGCTGTAAGAGACAGAGCTAGAATATGGTTGGACTCTCAACCTAAAGACAGCCTGAACTCTTGGGATAAGCTGGTCACGACTTTCTTAGCCAAGTTCTTTCCTCCTCAAAAGCTTAGTAAGCTTAGAGTGGATGTTCAAACCTTCAGACAAAAAGAAGGTGAATCCTTCTATGAAGCTTGGGAAAGATACAAGGAACTGACCAAAAAGTGTCCTTCTGACATGCTTTCAGAATGGACCATCCTGGATATATTCTATGATGGTCTGTCTGAATTATCTAAAATAACCAGTTCATGTATACTTCTGAAAGGAATCCTATGAGTAATGGGACGCCTCAGCGGAAGGGAGTTCTTGAAATTGATACTCTGAATGCCATATTGGCTCAGAATAAAATATTGACTCAGCAAGTCAATATGATCTCTCAGAGTCTGAATGGATTGAAGGAATCATCCAACAGTACTAAAGAGACCTCTTCTGAAGAAGAAGCTTATGATCCTGAGAACCCGGCAATAGCAGAGGTGAATTACATGGGTGAACCCTATGGAAACACCTATAATCCATCATGGAGAAATCATCCAAATTTCTCATGGAAGGATCAACAAAAGCCTCAACAAGGCTTTAATAATGGTGGAAGAAACAGGTTTAGCAATAGCAAGCCTTTTCCATCATCCACTCAGCAACAGACAGAGAATTCTGAGCAGAATCCATCTAGCTTAGCAAATATAGTCTCTAATCTATCTAAGGCCACTGTGAGTTTCATGAATGAAATAAGGTCCTCCATTAGAAATTTGGAGGCACAAGTGGGCCAGCTGAGTAAAAGAGTCACTGAAGCTCCTCCTAGTACTCTCCCAAGAAATACAGAAGAGAATCCAAAGAGAGAGTGCAAGGCCATTGATTTGACCATCATGGCCGAACCTACAAGGGAAGAGGAGGACGTGAATCCTAGTGAGAAAGACCTCCTGGGACGTCTAGTGACCAATATGGAGTTCCCCTTTGAGGAACCAAAGGAATCTGAGGCTCATCTAGAGACCATAGAGATTCCATTAAACCTCCTTCTGCCCTTCATGAGCTCTGATGAGTATTCTTCCTCTGAAGAGGATGAAGAAATTACTGAAGAGCACGTTGCTAAGTACCTTGGTGCAATCATAAAGCTGAATGCCAAATTATTTGATAATGAGACTTGGGAAGATGAATCTTCCTTGCTCACCAATGAACTGAATGCATTGGACAGGCAGAAATTACCTCAAAAGAAACAGGATCCTGGCAAATTCTTAATACCCTGTACCATAGGCACTATGACCTTTGAGAAGGCTCTGTGTGACCTGGGGTCAGGAATAAACTTAATGCCACTCTCTATAATGGAAAAACGTGGGATCTTTGAGGTGCAAGCTGCTAGAATCTCATTAGAGATGGCAGACAACTCAAGAAAACAGGCTTTTGGACAAGTAGAGGACGTGTTAGTAAAGGTTGGAGGTCTTTACATCCCTGCTGATTTCATAATCCTAGACACTGGGAAGGATGAGGATGAATCCATCATCCTTGGAAGACCCTTCCTAGCCACAACGAGAGCTGTGATTGATGTGGACAGAGGAGAGTTGGCCCTTCAACTGAATGAGGACAACCTTGTGTTTAAAACTCAAGGATCTCCTTCTGTAACCATGGAGAGGAAGCATAAAAAGCTTCTCTCACAGCAGAGTCAACCAAAGCCCCCACAGTCAAACTTTAAGTTTGGTGTTGGGAGGCCACAACCAAACTCTAAGTTTGGTGTTGAACCCCCACATTCAAACTCTAAGTTTGGTGTTGGGAGGTTTCAACAATGCTCTGAACATCTGTGAGGCTCCATGAGAGCTCACTGTCAAGCTATTGACATTAAAGAAGCGCTTGTTGGGAGGCAACCCAATGTTATCTAATTATATTTATTTATGTTCCATTGTTATTTTATGTTTTCTTTAGGTTGATGATCATGTGGAGTCACAAAAACTATTGAAAAATCAAAAAACAGAATGAAAAATAGCATTAAAAACAGCACACCCTGGAGGAGAGCAGTCTGGCATTTAAACGCCAGAAACAAGCGCCAGAAACAGGCACCAACCTGGCATTTAACGCCAGAAACAAGCATCTGCCTGGCATTAAACGCCAGAAACAGGCTACATTTGGGTGTTTAACGCCAGAAACAAGCAGCAGTCTGGCGTTAAACGCCAGGATTGCACAGTAAGGGCGTTTTACACGCCTAATTGGAGCAGGGATGTTAAGTCCTTGACCCCACTTGATCTGTGGACCCCACAGGATCCCCTCAGGATCTGTGGACCCCACAAGATCCCGACTTTTTCTTCTCTCCTCTTCACACCTTTTCATTACTCTCTTCCCCAAATACCCTTCACCAATCACCTCAATCACTCTTCCCCATCACCTCTTCACCACTCACATCCATCCTCTCTTCCTCATAAACCCCACCTACCTTCAAAATTCAAACTATTTTCCCTCCCAAACCCAACCCTAATGGCCGAACCCTAACTCCCATCCCACCCCTATATAAACCCCTCTTTCCTTCTTCATTTTCACACAACACAACCCTTTCTTCTTCCCTTGGCCGAATACACACCCCTCTCCCTCTCCTCCATTCTTCTTCTTCTTCTACTACTTTCTTTCTTCTTTTACTCGGGACGAGCAAACATTTTAAGTTTGGTGTGGTAAAATCATAGCTTTTTGTTTTTCCATAACCATATATGGCACCTAAGGCCAGAGAAACCTCTAGAAAGAGGAAAGGAAAGGTAATTGCTTCCACCTCTGAGTCATGGGAGATGGAGAGATTCATCTCAAAGGTCCATCAAGACCACTTCTATGAAGTTATGGCTAAGAAGAAAGTGATCCCTGAGGTTCCTTTCAAGCTAAAAAAGAATGAGTATCCGGAGATCCAACATGAGATTCGAAGAAAAGGTTGGGAAGTTCTCACCAACCCCATTCAACAAGTCGGCATCTTAATGGTTCAAGAGTTCTATGCAAACACATGGATCACTAGGAACCATGATCAAAGTGTGAACCCGAATCCGAAGCATTGGCTTACCATGTTTCGGGGGAAATACTTAGATTTCAGTCCGGAAAATGTAAGGCTGGCGTTCAACTTGCCAATGATGGAAGAGAACGCACGCCCCTACACAAGAAGGGTCAACTTTAATCAAAGGTTGGACCAAGTCCTCATAGACATATGTGAGGAAGGAGCTCAATGGAAAATTGACTCAAGAGGCAAGCCGGTTCAACTAAGAAGGCATGACCTCAAACCAGTGGCTAGGGGATGGCTAGAGTTCATTCAATGCTCAATCATTCCTACTAGTAACCGGTCTGAAGTTACTATAGACCGGGCCATCATGATCCATAGTATCATGATTGGAGAGAAGGTGGAAGTTCATGAGATTATACCTCAAGAACTTTACAAGGTGGCTGACAAGTCCTCCACTTGGGCAAGGTTAGCCTTTCCTCACCTTATTTGCCACCTCTGCAATTCGGCTGGAATTGACATAGAGGGAGACATCCTTATTGAAGAGGACAAGCCCATCACTAAGAAAATGATGGAACAAATAAGAGATCATGGACCTCAACAAGAGCATGAGGAAATTCCCCACCATGAAATCCCTGAGATGCCTCAAGGGATGCACTTTCCTCCACAAAACTATTGGGAGCAAATCAACACCTCCCTAGGAGAATTAAGTTCCAACATTGGACAACTAAGGGTGGAACACCAAGAGCACTCCATTATTCTCCATGAGATTAGAGAAGATCAAAGAGCTATGAGGGAGGAGCAACAAAGACAAAGAAAAAACATAGAGGAGCTCAAAAGCACCATTGGTTCTTCAAGAAGAGGAAGACGCCACCCTCACTAAGGTGGACTCATTCCTTAATCTCCTTGTCTATTTATTTTACCGTTTTTTGATTTTTGAGCTTTATGTTTTATTTATGTTTGTGTCTTTACTATATGATCACTAGTGTCTAAGTGTCTATGCCTTAAAGTTATGAATGTCCTATGAATCCATCGCCTTTCTTAAATGAAAAATGTTCTAAAAACAAAAGAATAAGAAGTACATGATTTCAAATTCATCCTTGAAATTAGTTTAATTATTTTGATGTGGTGACAATACATTTTGTTTTCTGAATGAATGCTTGAACAGTGCATATATCTTTTGATATTGTTGTTCATGAATGTTAAATATGTTGGCTCTTGAAAGAATGATGAAAAGGAGAAATGTTATTTGATAATCTGAAAAATCATAAAAATGATTCTTGAAGCAAGAAAAAGCAGTGAATACAAAAGCTTGTAGAAAAAAAAGAGAAAAAAATAGCGAAAAAAAGAAAGAAAAAGAAAAAAGCAAGCAGAAAAAGCCAAAAGCTCTTTAAACCAAAAGGCAAGAGCAAAAAGCCGATAGCCCTTAAAACCAAAAGGCAAGGGTAATAAAAAGGATCCAAGGCTTTGAGCATCAGTGGATAGGAGGGCCTAAAGGAATAAAATCCTGGCCTAAGCGGCTAAACCAAGCTGTCCCTAACCATGTGCTTGTGGCGTGAAGGTGTCAAGTGAAAACTTGAGACTGAGCGGTTAAAGTCGAGGTCCAAAGCAAAAAAAAAGAGTGTGCTTAAGAACCCTGGACACCTCTAATTGGGGACTCTAGCAAAGCTGAGTCATAATCTAAAAAGGTTCACCCAATTATGTGTCTGTGGCATTTATGTATCCGGTGGTAATACTAGAAAACAAAGTGCTTAGGGCCACGGCCAAGACTCATAAAGTAGCTATGTTCAAGAATCAACATACTGTACTAGGAGAATCAATAACACTATCTGAATTCTGAGTTCCTATAGATGCCAATCATTCTGAACTTCAATGGATAAAGTGAGATGCTAAAACTATTCAAGAGGTAAAAAGCTACTAGTCCCGCTCATCTGATTGGAGCTAAGTTTCATTGATATTTTGGAGTTTATAGTATATTCTCTTCTTTTTATCCTATTTGATTTTCAGTTGCTTGGGGACAAGCAAAAATTTAAGTTTGGTGTTGTGATGAGCGGATAATTTATACGCTTTTTGGCATTATTTTTACATAGTTTTCAGTATGATTTAGTTAGTTTTTAGTATATTTTTATTAGTTTTTAAATAAAAATCACATTTCTGGACTTTACTATAAGTTTGTGTGTTTTTCTGTGATTTCAGTTAATTTCTGGCTGAAATTGAGGGACTTGAGCAAAAATCAGATTCAGAGGTTGAAGAAGGACTGCAGATATTGTTGGATTCTGACCTCCCTGCACTCAAAGTGGATTTTCTGGAGCTATAGACTTCAAATGGTACTCTCTCAATTGCGTTGGAAAGTAGACATCCAGAGCTTTCCAGAAATATATAATAGTCTAACCTTTTCCCGAGTTTAGATGACGCAAACTGGCATTCAACGCCAGTTCCATGCTGCATTCTGGAGTTAAACGCCAGAAACAGGTTGCAAAGTTGAGTTAAACGCCAAAAACAGGTTACAAACTGGCGTTCAACTCCAAGAGAAGCCTCTACACTTGTAAAGCTCAATGCTCAGCCCAAGCACACACCAAGTGGGCCCCAGAAGTGGATTTCTGCATCATTTACTCATTTCTGTAAACCCCAGTAACTAGTTTAGTATAAATAGAACTTTTTATTATTGTATTTACATATTTTGATCATGTTTTGATGATTGAACCCTCCCTGGGAGGCTGGCCATTCGGTCATGCCTGGACCTTGTTCTTATGTATTTTCAACGGTAGAGTTTCTACACACCATAGATTAAGGTGTGGAGCTCTGCTGTTCCTCATGAATTAATACAAAGTACTATTGTTTTTCTATTCAATTCAAGCTTATTCCGATTTAAGATATTCATTCGTACCTCAATATGAATGTGATGATCGTGACAGTCATCATCATTCCCAACCTATGAACGCGTGCCTGACAACCACTTCCGTTCTACCTTAGATTGAATGAGTATCTCTGGGATTCCTTTATCAGAATTTTCGTGGTATAAGTTAGAATCCATGGACGGCCAGGACGGCCATCCAAAAAGTCTAAACCTTGTCTGTAGTATTTCGAGTAGGATCTGGGAAGGGATGGCAGTGACGAGCTTCAAATTCTCACCAATGAATTACATAAGTATCACTATCTTTAATTTACGTTTTATTTATCTTTTAATTATTAAATCCCCATAACCAATTGAATCCGCCTGAATGAGATTTACAAGGTGACCATAGCTTGCTTCAAGCCGACAATCTCCGTGGGATCGACCCTTACTCGCGTAAGGTTTATTACTTGGACGACCCAGTGTACTTGCTGGTTAGTTGTGCGAAGTTATGACAAAGAACTAAGATTATGAACGTGCGTATTAAGTTTTCAGCGCCGTTACCAAGGAATGAACCGTCACGATTTCCGCGCACCAACAGCCTTGTGCGCACGTACACCCTGTGTATTTTTGAAAGTGTGCACATGCACGCACGGGGATATGGCTACTGTTGGGAGCGCTAGCACGCTTTATGCGCAGACACAACCAACGACGTTTTTCAAGCTGTGCGCACGCACAGCCTTGTACGTACGCACATGCTGGAAGGTGCATTGTGTTGAGGGTGTTCGCACGCATCGTGCGTATGAGAAGAATAAAAATTTTTACCTACTGTGCATACACACACCTCTATGCATACGCACACTTCTTGAAAATTCCTATGGGCATGCGTACACACAACCTTATGCGTATGCACACTCCCCTATTTTTTAACGAAAACCTTGTTTTTAACTGTTTTACCTTCCCAGCAAGCTTGTAAACTTCCGTAACACTTACTTAAAACCTTTTTACCAGTTTTAGGCTTTGAATCAAGGGAGAAAACAATAAGTCAATAAACAGGGGCATTTTGGTTTTGAGTTTGGAAGACGGAGACTTAGGTTTCTGAAGTTGTGAGTGAACTAGCGAAGTTTTTTATTGGCAATGGCTTGAGAACTTATGAATGGATGGTAACTTGTGGAATTAAGAACTGATGATGGTTATTATGAGCTTGATGGATATTGAAGGAGAGTGTGTCAGGCACTATATCCTTGGAATGTTGAGAATTGATAATTGAAAGTGGATTGAGATGAGAAATGGTGATGACTGGTGATGATTTGAGGTGGATGGACTTGTTGGATGCAGAAAGTGTGACAGGCACTATATCCTTGGAATGATTTATGATGAAATAGATGTTGTTGTTGCTTTCCTTATCTGCCGCAAGAGTGTGCCAGGAACTATATCCTCGGAATGAGCATGAAAGTGTGACAAGCACTATATCCTCGGAACAAAAGCGTGCCAGGCGCTATATCCTCGGACATGGCAGAAAGGCGACATCCGAAAGGATGTGTCGGGTTGGTATTTATAGACCGACAACTGATATCACAGCCAATAGGACAGGCATTCATCATGTGTATCTTTTATCTGTTTGCTTGCTTTGCCGACTTGTATTTCTTGCCTAATTGTATAACATGCCTAATTGCCTATTTGAATTACTTGACATATATACTTATACTTGTGCTTTACTTGCATTGTATTAATTGTGTATTCTACTGGGATTGAGGAGGTTCGGAAGGCGATGGTGATAGGATCACATGGAGGATAGGTTGGTGAAGGTTGTGGGACAGCGGAGAGTTGTTAGTTTAGAAATTCACTAAGTTAGATTACCCCTTTATCATTATGGTTTTAAGTGATGTTTTAATTTTTTAGTTATGCTTTAAGTTGAATCTTGTGATGGATATGAAGTTCTAGGATTGCCTCTGGTATCCTGGAGTCTTATATCTTACATCACTGGGCATTGTTACCATACTGAGAACCTCCGGTTCTCATACCATATTCTGTTATTATTTTTCAGATGTAGGTCACAACCCACCTCGGTGAGTTGCTTTGGTGGTGACAGAGCAGAGGACCTTTATCCTGTTTTGAAGTCCTTTTGATTATTTTTGTATAGATCTCTCACTTTTGTATTTATTTTGCCTAGAGGCTTACATTGAGAGGAAGTTGTATAAGCTGTTTTAACTATCTAAACTCTGTATGTCTGTATATAACTAGCCGGCTTAAACTCCGCGAGCGGTGGCTAGATCTCTATATTATTATCTTTTGATATATCTATTTACATATACCTTGATATCTGTACATATATCTTGTGCTTCGTTTAGTGTAGTTTCGTGAGTACGTTTTGCACTTTTCAAACTCTGTTTTTGAGCTTAATTCTTCATCGGGCTTCTAGAATATATTAATTCTTTCTATATTATATGTATGAGCTTAGAACTGCCGTAACCTCTGATTAACCTTTGCTTCTAGAAAAGACCGATCTACTTCGCCGGCATCTTTTCTAACTTAGCAAAGCAGCATTGAAAGTTGTCAAAACAATGAAAATTTGTATTCAACTAAATAGTTGTACCGACTAAAGAAAGATATGCAAACAACATAGTCATTCATGCCAAAGAATTGCCATTTTGCCTAATAAAAACAGAAATTCTGACTACCATTTTAAACCTCAAAAAATGCTATTTTAACTTGATAAAAATGACGATTTTAACTATCATTTTAAATTATTAAAAAACTGCCATTATATCTGGTTAAAATGGCAATTTAACATGGAGAAAATCGCCATTTTAATCATAAAAATTGTGATGATTTTTTAAAAACCATCGTAATATCTAAAATGATGCCCAGAATTATGGCGTCTCTTGAAAATCCATTTTTGAAAATAATGACTGTTCTTATAAATAATGAACAAGGACATGAAGAGCATGAATCCTACATCTAATTGTATTTGAGATCTCTCTTTGCACAGAAGTTCTTATAATTAAGTCTCCCTAGGGTATTTAAAAAAAAAAAAACTCCCCATGTTATCTTTGAATGTCTCTCTTTATGTTGTTTTCAATCTGTTTATGTTGGGTTTGCAGGAGCCATAAGTCTATAATGGTTATAAGGTAGAATCATGTTGTTGGAGGCATTACATATCAGCCATATGTAAGGTAATCATTTTCTCCGTATCTTTTATTCATTATTTATTATTTTTCCCTATTTCATATTCTAAGACTGGTGTTTGAATTTCATGTTATCAGTGAATTGTGTAGCTATTTGAATTTTTGAATCCCTCTTGCTGTAGGAAAGTATTGCATAAAGTGTGTAATTCTAAGAGTCATAATTTGTTCCTGCACAGTTACTGGCATTACACTTAAAAATTATTTAGGGAATAAGTAGAGAGAGGGGCAGAAGCGTTTTCTCTTTCTTTATTTCCTTGCTCTACACTTTTTGTTTTGTTTGTTTATATGAGGCTGAAATTGATTGATTTACATACATTTTAGTTAGTATTTATTAGAATTTGATTTGCAAGCATCACATAATAGATATGGTTTTCCATTAGTTGTAATTATTGGTTTCAATAAGTTGCAATGCAGTACAAACTTAATAGATGCATGGCTCTCTATTAACCCTACTAGTACAGCAGAAGCTTTTTTTTTCCTTATATTGATTGATGATTGAAAGGAAGAAGCATTAAATAAAAGAAGGATGCACAGTCTGATTTCTTACAAACTTTTTTTGGATTTCTTTTCATTCTGTGTGTTCTCTTCAACTGATTAAGCTGGTGGCAGTGGTGAAACCTTTATTGTTTCGAGCTTCAGCTACCCTCTGACTAGGCTTAGACCGTTTGATTTGCATTATATCAGAGGTGAGTGAGTCAATTAGCATTTACCATTTTGTTTATATGATCATAATTTTGATTTTTTTCTTTTTCTTGTTCGTTTTGCAATTTGAATTTTAGTGGATCGAAATTGAAATGTAATATAAAGTTGAAAGGTAACCTATATTTACAGGTTTAAATACTTTGAAATAACTTTTGCAGGAGCTGTCATCAGATTCTTCACAGCATGTATGTTCTGCTTTGGCTTCAGTAATAATGGAAATGGCTCTAGTATTAGAAAAGGTAACTTTCTAGATTGGGAAGTTCATAAACTATGTGAATTTCATCACTCCTCACCATTATGTACTTGGTTCTCATATATTGAAATAATATAAATTTATTTTTTTATTATTTTTATTGTAATAGAAGAATGCAATCATAGCTGAAGCAATACCTACAAATCTCCATATCTTTGACTGATTCAGCCACTGCTGAATCTTAAAGACTAAGAATGCCATCTTGAGTTGTGATCAGTGTCTAAGAATTACTAGTTTCACATACTATTTAGTATGGTTGAATAATACATTAAGGAATATAGTTGATGTATCAATACATTTTGTTTATGTTTTGAATTATATTGACTTGCTTATTTATTATAGTACTTTTCTTTTAATTTGATAATACGATGAACTTGTTTATTTTTTGAAATATTATAAATTTTCGAATATAAGTTAGATGAAAATTTGTATTCATTAAATTTATATTTATTTTATAGGAAAAAAGATTTATTTTGCAATGAAAAAATCTAAAAAAAATATGTTTTATCTTACAGACGGATTTATAGACGAATTTTTCATCTATATGCAGAGTTTGGAAATGGTTTCCCAAGGCTCCAATTACTGACCGAAAATCTGTCAAAAAATCTTATGCTAGTTACCGACAGAAAATCTGTCAGAAAATCGGACGATTTAAGTGAAATAGAAGTGACGATTACCGAGAAAAAATTTGTTGGTAATAAGAAAAAATCTATCAGTAAATTACCAATTGAAAATCTGTCGAAAAATCTGATGATTTTTTAGCGAAAGGGGGACCATTACCGATGAAAATTCTGTCGGTAACGGGAAAAATCTGTTGATAAATTACCGACGAAAAAAATATGTCGGTAAATAATTTCTAACGAGATTTTTACAGAGGGAAAAAATTCGTCGGTAACCAAAAATCGTCTGTAATAAAGACCAAATCTTTCTATAAATCCATCTGTAATAAGCAATTTTCTAGTTGTGGATTGAAAATAATTAATTGTGGTCCGGTATCTCAAATTGGGCCTTTTTGTTTGTGTAATGATGTTTTTTGTTTTTTCTATAGTTTTGGTACCTTTTTTTTTGTTATATTATACTTATTTATTAATTGCTGTTGGGAATCTCCTCTAAATCACTAGTATGGCTATCGAAATCATGAGCATCAGCATGTAGGTTCCAAATCCAAGTAGTAGTATCGGGTCCCTTAGCTATTGTTCTTGAGAAATGACCGGGTTTTGTCCATTCCTCGAAAGAAGTTTTTATGGGATCTCTATCTACCAAAATCTTTACTTCTGGTTCCGGCGAACGAATAATCATTGAGTCCTCCTTCTTCCGGACAACACATACAAAGAGACCTGCCAATATAAAAAAAAAGATTAGTGAACTTTTGAGAGATTTTTATATTGAGTTTCTTTCTATTCTATCTCCTATCTATCTATCTATTCCAATTTTTTTCTTTAGTTATTCACTAGAACAATTATGATCCGAAAGTTAATCCGGGGCAAGTGTTCGAATCTATTATGACATAACATATAGGCGCTCAACGGACCTTTTTGAATCCTCTAAAACTCCTCCTGGACTTTGAATTTCAATTCAATAATTTTTATATAACAGTTTTTTTAATTTATTTTTAATAATATGTTTTTAACACTAATTTTAAAGATTTTCGCCTAAAACCGGGCCAACGAACCAAACCGATTAGATTGGACCCAAATCGGACCCATGACCTAACATATAAAACCACCATTTTAGCTTTTCCTTCCTCATAATCATATGAAACATGCTAGTGAAGGGGGCTAAGGGAAGAAAAGAAACCCCAAACCCTAGCTTCAATTTCATTCCACCATATCTTCCAATCTGAAGCTCCAATCGCCACATCGTTTGCGGCCACGCGACCACCGCGTCGAGCTCTACAAAGTCGACTAAACAATTTGGTAAGAATCTTGCAATTTTTCACTCAGCCAATCTCTCCCTAATTTCGAATTTGAGATTTTGATTTTGAGAGATTATGTTATTTTGGTGTTTAGGATTAAATTAGCCTTGTAGACTTACTGGGTCTTGTCCCAAATTTCCGTTGGTAAGATGAGGAACCTCTAACTCTTGTGAATCATTAATAACTATGAACTCTAAGTTGATTTTGAGTAACATTGTTTGGTATTAGATTGTATATATGTGATTTGGAACAAAATTGGTGGTGTTGAAAGCTTGACGTTGGACCTTGGAGGCTGTGTTTTCTATTTGGTGTATGTTTGAAGCCTTGGACGATTGTGGAGCGGTGATATTTGAGGTGCTCTGGCATTAGGGAGGAATCGACCAAGGTATAATTTTGGTTTCTCGTAGATAATATATAATGTTGCATGAAAACTTAAGCTAGGTGACCGTAGGTTAAGTTGAATTAGATGGAATTGTTAAGGTTTAGTACTATTTGTGAAATTGTTGAGTTTGTTATGAAAATGTGGTAATTAATGTTGTTGACGAGGGTTGGTGAATGATTATTGATGATGGTGGAGATTGATGATGATAATAAGTGATGATGATGACATTGGTTAAATAATGATTGTATTTGATTAAAAATTGTTGAATGAATTAGTTGATTTGGTAGAGTATATGTGGTGTATGTATATAATGTGAAAGTGTTGGGTTTATGAGTATTAATAATGATTATTGATGCGTGAAAATTTGCACAACACAAATTCCTTCGTTAAGTGTACCGAATCATCAAGTAATAACTCACTTTTGAGTGAGGTCGATCCCACATGGATTGATGGATTAAGCAACTTTAGTTAGGGGATTTATCTAGTCAAGCTAATAATTGATGATTTTTGGTGAAATTGGATTGACAGAAAGTAAATTGCTAGAAATTAAAGTGCTGAAAGTAAATTGTGAAATGTAAATTGCAGAAATTTAAATGGCAAGAAACTAAAGAACTGAAACTTAAATGGCAAGAAATTAAAAGAGCTGAAACTTAAATGACAAGAAAGTAAAAGTAGAAACGTAAATGACAATGAAAGGTAAATTGCATGAAATATAAATGGGCTTTGGCCTTGGTTGAAGCAATTAGCAAACTCTTTGGGCTTTTCTAAGCTTTTGGAAGGGATTAGTTGCAGCAGCACTGACGTTAGTGAGGCCGTTAGTGTGGATAACACTCTGTACATTGCATGGCTCACTGACGTTAGTACTGGCGTTAGTGGCGTTAATGCAGGTCTTCTTTGCTCTGCCCACGTTAGTGCTGGCGTTAGTGGCACTAACTTAGCCACTAACGCAGCCCTTCCTTGGTGTCTTGGAGGTGGTGTCGCTCATGTTAGTGCCTAAGTTAGTGACACTAAATTGGCCACTAACGTAGCTCTTCCTTGGTCCCTTGGTGTCGCTCACGTTAGTGCCTATGTTAGTGGCACTAACTTGGCCACTAACGTAACTCTTCTTGGTCCCTTGGAGGTGTCGCTCACGTTAGTGGCACTAACTTGGCCACTAATGTAGCTCTTCTTGGTCCCTTGGAGGTGTCGCTCACGTTAGTGCCTACGTTAATGGTACTAACTTGGCCACTAACGTAGCTCTTCTTTGTTCCCTCCATGTTAACACAGGCGTTAGTGGCACTAACTTGGCCACTGACGCCACTCCTCCTTGGTGTCTTCCACGTTAACATTGGCATTAGTGGCACTAACTTGGCCACTAACGCCACTCCTCCTTGAATGCTGGCGTTGACACTAGCATTAGTGGCACTAACTTGGCCACTAACGCCACTCCTCTCCTGCTTTCCTCTACTTCTTTTTGCCTGTCATCAATCAAAAATTGTATCAAAGTTTTGCTATAATCACAAGATAATGCATCATTCATTGCATCAAGTAGTTATTTGCATTAATCTCATGAAAATCTGTATAATTCACAATGTTGATTGAATCAAAACATGCATGCATAACTCATCCAAATGCTTGCTTGTTAACTAAGAAAATGCATGAAACTAACCTAAAACATACTAAAAATGACTTGTAAAGCCAGCCAAGATGCCATGGCATCAATTATGAATGATAATAATTATATATTGATGAGTTTGTGTTGTTGTTGAATATTGACTGTTGGGTTGGAAGTGAGAAACTTTGAATATAGGGATGTTAAGGAAGAGATGAGATGGATATGGGATTGCTTTGAGGGTATTTGGTGTTGTTTTGAGGAGTAAAACAACGATTGAAATTAAGATTTTGGAAACAATGGAATTTTGGTGTTTTGTTAAAAAAGTGATTTTTAACCAACTTCGGCGGATCATAACTTGAGCCTCGGATTTTGATTTTGAATGAAGTTTGTTTCAAATTAAATATAATTTCACGAGCTTTAAAATGGTTTAAATTTTGTGAAAAATCAGAATTTTATAGAGAAAGTTAAGAACGTTGGAAGTTAGGTGTAGAAAATTGGTTTTTATGACTTTGCAACTTTTTGAGAAAAAGGAGGAGTCGCATACGCGAGCATGCACACGCGACGCAAGATTCATTCACTCCTTGATATCTCGCGTACACGGACATGGTCTCATGTACGCAGACCTGAAAATTTGGATGCTCGCATACGCAAGCAGTACACACGACGCGACCACTCCCCACTGTTTTGCAACCTTGCGTACGCGAACATAGTCCCACGTATGCGAGCCCCCTTGTTTTTGCAATTTCACGTACACAGACACAGTCTCGCAAACGTGAGCCCCCTATTTTAGCCAAAAATGATATTTTTGAGTGTTAAGTCGATCCTCTTTATATATTTCCAAACCTTTTTAACCCCTGTCTAAAACCTGTTAACGAGTCTTCAAGCTTTAGAAAAAGGGTGGGCGTGTTGAAGAAGTTAAATGGAAAGTTGAGAGGAGATTGAGAAGTGAATGATTGAGTTAATGTGTATTGTTTGGAGAAGTGCAAAAATGTTACGAATGTATGAATGATGAACTGAAATGATGTTGAGAATGGATCAATGATTGAGATACCTGGACAGTATCAAGGATTATGGTTTATCCTGTTTACTCCATGTTAGTGATTGTGACGCTTGGGTAGTAACAACAGTAGTGGATTATTCCACTTGCTCTGGGTTAAGTCGTAAACACCTACCTAGGTAGTAGCAACAGTAGTGGTTACTCCACTTGCTCTAGGTTGAGTGGGTAGTAGCAAGGAAGTTGTGGCTCAGACCAACTTGCTCCGCGATGGGGTGTGATTTTCTCAGTAGTTGTTTGTTTTGTTTGGTTTGTGTGATTTTCTCTTATCGTAGTGATATAGTCTTTAGGGTGTTATCAGTTTTTTAGTTAATTGGAGTTGGTTCAATATCTAAATTTTGGGACTCAAACTTACTCCTCTTTAAGAGCATCAATTTTTCAAACTGCGCACAAAGATCCTATTTTGAACAAACAAAAAAGATAAAAACTTGAAATGTAAAGCAAAATTAAATGACTTTTAAGTTAAATAAATTACAGAAAACAAAGTAAATGGCACGTCTATTAAGCTCAGTCTAAGAATAAACGCTTATTCTAAATGAATGAAACTTTTGAAATACTATTATTAATTTAAGAGTTAAATTGACTCATATGTCTCTTAATTGTCTACGTCTCTATGACGCTTTTTATTTTTGATATTGGGGTGAGGTAGGTGTGTTGCTTCGTTATGGAGTAAGCAGGTGCTTTACTTCATTGTGGTGTCAGGGGTAGAAGAACTCGGTCCCAGGGAGTTGTGGTTGAAGAACTCGGACAGTCCGATTAGAGGGAACAACACGGACCGTTCGATTTGTGATCTAGAGGCCACGTGGCGCGCTGTCGTTGCTCCCATGGACAGTGCCTCTTATACCAGCATGTTGGACCATATTCACTCCCTCCGAGTCTCTTTCAAGCACCCCACCAGCGAAAACTTTCCTCTCTTCTTCTTCTCCTTCAGTCCCACAAAACTCCATTAGCGTTCATGCATGTTGGAAGGAAACATTCATAATGCCAAAGAAACAAAAATATAAAGATGTTGATCGTCCTGAACTTCATATTATACATTATCTCAGTCACCTTGATTATGTAAGTTTAATTTTTAATTTTTTTTTATATTTCAGATTTATTATTATTATTATTATTATTATTATTATTATTAGAAAATATATTTAAATGAAGTAAATATTATATGTTATAGAGTTAATGTTGTTATTGTTAGAAAGTAAATTTAGGAATATATATATATATATATATAGGTTAAGATTGTGATTAGTAAAAATAATAATATATGGGTTAGAATTTTTTTGTAATAATTTTAGAAATTATAATTATTTATTACGTATAAGTTGATTATTTTTTGGAAATGGTTTGTGGAATTTTGAGTAAATTTGGCAGAATCTGTTGTAATATATTTTTTGTTGTTGTTTGATTTTTAACTGAGATAGAGACGTTGGTGTAGGAGCTGAGTGCATTGTTATGAAAATCGGACCGAACCGATCGGTTCAATAGAGAAACAGTTGAACCGAACCCAAAATCGATCCAGTTCAATAAACTGACTGAGTCAACGAACCGATCAAATCCGGTAACACCGGTTCGACCGAACTGCCTGAGTGTCAAAATTTTCTAAAACGTGGAAGTTGGGGTTCGAACCTCCCTCTTGAAGGAGAAAAATGATACTCACAACCACCAGACTACTAAACTTACTATTGATATATGCACAGATTAATATACATGTAAATATCTTTTAGCAAATAACTTACTTCAATTAAATTTAGTTTAATTTTGGTTATGAACTCATTTATTCTTAAATTAACTATAATTTTAGTTAACAATAATTATAGACTCCGTTATTTTTTTATAATTATATAGTATCTCTTAATATTATGTTTCAGTGATTATTTTTTTTGTTTGACTGGGATTTAGTAAAATTATATACCATAGCTTTGCAATTTGAATTATTATGTCTCGGTTAGTTAATTGTGAAAATTATGTAAAGTATATATCATAGATAGTTATTATCTTTTAGTGGTAAATTAGTTATTGTTAATGATTTGACTAATAAGCTTATATATTTTTGTAGAGTTTACGGTATCTGACATGTGATCACCCACTCCCTCCGGATCGGTACAATGATAGGGTTGAGGAGCATTTACGGTTTACCGATTTCTTGCATGTTTCCCAAATTGGAGTAGTTCAATGTCAAAGTGCACTGGTAAATGCACTAGTCGAAAGGTGGCACCCAGACACACATACGTTTCACCTTCCTGTTGGTGAATGTGCAGTGACACTGGAAGATGTTGCTCTTATTCTTGGTCTTCCAACAGACGATCTTCCAATCACAGGGATGACTATAAGTGGTTTTGAAGCCTTAGAGGCGGAGTGTTTGCAGCAATTTGGGGTTGCACCGAGGAAGTCGGACTGTAGAGCAAGCTGCATAAAACTGACCTGGCTTTGAGATCTTAAAGAAAGAATACAGTTGGTTGACGAAACCAGCATGCAGAGGTACGTGAAGTGCCATATTATGCTATTATTTGGTATAGTGTTGTTTGGTGATAAGTCTGGGGAATTTGTGCACTGGAAGTTCTTGCCTTTGCTTCGTGATTTTGGTAGTATCGAACAGTACAGCTGGGGATCTGCATGCCTGGCACACCTGTATAGGTCATTATGCAGGGCATCTCGTTTTGACTGCAAGGAAATCGATGGTCCGCTAACGCTTTTGCTAACTTGGGCTTGGATGTGTCTCCCATATCTAGTGCCGGTTCCTCGGGAACCCCGCAGTTTTCCGCTTGCAAACAGGTAACATTATCTTACAGTTACATCCTATATTCATGTGTATAAAGGAATTGTCTTAATGAATTAAGTCATATTAGGTGGCGTAACTGGGAGCGTGGAGACTGACGCTTTAGGTACCTTACACTAGAGCATTTTAGAAAAAACTTGGATAATCTCCAAGAAGGCCAGGTATGTGGTTATTAAAGAAGTATTTGATTCGGGTTTAGTGTTAATGTTATCTGGGTTGTAATAATATGTTTCCCTTATTTATCGCAGTTTGTGTGGCTTGTTTATGCTGTGGAGTGCATTGATCCGGATATAATTCCTGTAGATATCTACATGCACTCGGTTGTGTGGAGCGCTACGGTGCCTCTAGTGTCTTTTAAAATCATTGAATGGCATGCAACCGATATATTTAGGAGACAGTTTGGTTTCGTTCAGGGAGTTCCTCATCAGGAACGGAATATTGACAAGGCACACGGAATGGTCTTAACTGGTCCTAAGAATCTTGACTGGGCAATGGCCATGACTCATTCGTTTTGGGTGATGCAGTGGACAAACAGGTATAACCATATTCTTACTGAGCTTCCCATGACTCCACAGCATCTGTTGGATATTTACATGTACTGGTACCGTGCAAGATATGGCAACCACTTGAATCTGTCAGATCGTGTGGGTCAAGAGAATGAGGAGGGTAATCAAGTCATGGATGATGAGAATGGAGAACAGGAGCCACAGTCACCGCCACCTCCACCACCACCTCCACCTCCACCTACACAAGAACAACCGCAATGCTCAAACCCATATGTACCGCAAACACAGTTTACCACATCATATCCGATACGTCAGTAGTATTGGGGGGTACTGATGGGAAGCAGAAGCTGGTGAATTAAAAAATTATTAAAATGGTTACGTTGCGAGTATAGTTCTTAACTCACCGAAAATCTGCCTATCAATTTAGAAATATGTCACAGAGAGTTTAAATTAAAATTACTGGGAGTTTTAAGTCCCAGGTCGTCTCCCAACGAGTTGCAGAAAAGTGTGCTGTTTTATTAATCAGATGTTCCAAGAAGTTGAGCTAAGTAAATTGGAATTTAAATTGAGGAATTTTAAATAATATAAATAAAAGCCTTGACTGGGAATTGATCAGTTAGAATTTCTATCATTGATGGAGTGATTTTTAAGATTGATTTATAATTAATGGTTACTTTGTTTGGTTATCCTTTACTAGGTAAGGGAAAGTCAAACAAGTTGGACTGCCAGATCTATTCACGAGTCACAACCCACTTAGTTCAAAGGGATTGGCGTTGGTGACAGGATAGCAATCTAACATTTAACCCAACTATAAATTTCTCCTTCAATCCTTCCAACTCAAGAGTTCCTTTTAATCAACTCCCCATCAAGTGAGGAAACTACTCACACATTGTAAATAAAGAAACCATGGCACATAAAAGGGAATTAAAAGAAGACGTGATTATTGGAATTGAAATTGAATTAAAGAGAAATAATTCTTGCATTAATTAATCATAAAAGTATCTGAATGACAAAATTGAACATAACAAAGAACATGGAAGAATAAAACCAAGTTAAGAGAACAAACTAGAGTGATGAAGTCTTGATGAGGAAATAACTCTTCTCAATGTTCCAATGCTAAGATCAATTGAAAATTAAAATCCTAAAAACTAGAGAGAAAAACCTAAGAGAGTGAAAAAACTAGATCTAAAACTACTGAATGAATGTGTGTGTTATTTCTGCATATTCTCTGACTCTAGTCTGCTGTTCCGGGCCAAAAACTGGGCCGAAATAAGGTCCAAAATCGCCCCCATCGAATTCTGCAGATTATGCAGATCGCACATGTCACGCGATCGCGTCATCCATGCGGACGCGTCACTTGCGCTTTTCCTCTCCGCGCGTTTCGCGTCGTCCACGCTACCGCGTCGCTTGCGCTTATGCTAAATTGATGAATAGGTGGGCAAGGATCATGACAAAATCACACAATTAAACACAATATAAACCATAAAATAGTGGTTTATCAACCTCCCCACACTTAAACATTAGCATGTCCTCATGCTAAATTAAAGGAGACAAGGAAATAAGTATGAACATGCAGAAACTCATGAAATGCAATGCAATCCTACGTATATAAATAAATGCAACTATATGATTATTGTCCACTTGATCAAAAGTAAATAAGCCTTTCAAAACAGTTACAAATCAAATTCCACTAATTCTATCATTATACAATAAAACCGATAAAAGTGCAAGAAGATAGCTTATGAAAGCAGGAAACATGAAAATTCAAGCATTGAACCCTCACTGATAATGTATGTACGCTCTAATCTCTAGTGTATAGGGTAATCACTCAATTCTTTTCTAGTCATGTTTTCTAACTTTTGTTTTTCTCTTAACCAATCAACAACAGTTAATATACCAATGCAAACATCATGAGGTCTTTTCAGGGTTATAATGGGACCAAGGTGCAGGTAAGGATATACATATGGCTAAGTGAGCTTTATAAATTGAATCTTTAATTAACCTAAGCTCTCACCTAATATACATATATTCTATATACTTTTAAATTCATGCTTAGCTACCCATAATTCCCTTTTTCAACCCATACTCATGTTTCAACTTTGTATTTTAATTCTATCATATGTGTATTGATCTTTGAATTCTGAATTTAACATTGGGGTAATTTTGTCCCCTTATTTATTGATTTAATTTTTTTTGAATAAATAAAGCTTATCAATGCACATAGATTTTTCATTCTCATATCTTCACATGAGTAAGTATCCAAATTCCCTTTAAATTTTCATGACA
>NC_029789.2:26800013-26804082 GCF_000816755.2 Arachis ipaensis
TTTTTTCCAAAGATAGATTTTTAAAAGAAACTTATTGTCTTTTTCAATCAAGTAGAACATGCATGCAACTATTCTAACCTATGCAATTTATTCTATTCTATAAAGGAAAGAAAATTTAACTAAAATATCCTAATTATTGGTGTACAGAGAAGAGAAATTGCCTCCGAAAGTCAGGTACTGATCGACCTCCCCACACTTAAGGCTTTGCACCGTCCTCGGTGCCATCTGCCAGGAACAGGGGTGGGCTGGTGGCAGTATCTCCACAGTCGGGATCATCATGGCTCCCGGTGCTGGTAAAAGAAGTGGAGTCCGGAGTGTCTGAGTCCTTGAATTTGCCCATGATCAGCTCCTTGAGGTATGTGAATCGGCGCTTGTTACGGCGCTCTCTCATCTTAGCTTTCAGTTCATGCCGATCCAATTTTTCAAGTATCTGCTGGAGCAATTTCTCGGTTGTAGATGCTTGTGGTGTTGAAGAAGGAATATCTTCAACTGGCTCAGTAGGCTGGCTTGTAGTGGCTGCTGAAAGTCTGAGGTATTTCCCGTGAGGGACATATTGATCATCCCGTGGAACCATGGCTTTGGTGTCCCCAGCTCTGTGGGAGACTCCGGCTGCTGAGACAAGATCTGAGACCAAGGCAGGAAAAGGTAGGTTGCCCGCGATTTGCACATGCTCCATAGCATTCCGGATGTGTCTTGAAAGATTCAGAGGTTGGTCTGTAAGGATGCACCATAGTAGAACAGCCATGTCTGCAGTGAAGGAGGACTCATGAGTGCTCAGAAAGACGTAATGGGACAAGATCTGTGCCCATATGCGAGCCTCCAAGGTAAGTGCGGAAGCCAAGATTCCCTTAGGGCGGGAACGGTGGTATCCGTAGATCCAACGGCTGCCAGGTAAAGCGATGACTCCGAGAATGGAGTCCCAGTCAAATTGGTATCTCTGGCGCTGAAGGGTGGCTTCTTGAAAAGCGTCCATTCCTGCAGGAATAGGGGGAAGACTCAGAACTTGCTGAATGGCTTCTTTTGTGATGGGGACTTGCTTCTGCCGGACATAAACAGACTGCAGGGTCGGCATGTAGAAGTTGGAGTAGAACTCAACTACCCAAGAGAGATTGACCTGCCTTGGCTGTTTCCGTAGGAAACCCCAATGTCTTCGCTCAATTTGCGGCTCAACAAAGGTGGCAATATTGGACGGGAGGATAAGAAGGTATTCATTGTTATAGTTCCTTTCTGCCAGGATGGGGAACATCTGCTCACAGTAGCGATTGGAAAATCGCGCAGCGTCCTTTGCTGGAAAGGCTTTCTCCTTTTCGTCAACCTTTATTATCCTCTTGACTCGTTTTGTTGAGGGCTTGACTGCGGTTGAAGAAGGCTCTGCCACTAATACTCTTTTAGTTTCCCTTCTTGCTGGTGGTCTGGAAGTTGCTTTCTCCTTTCCTTTCTTGGTGGCCATCCTGAAAGAAGGGAAGAGAAAGAAAATTAAATGCAAAGAGAGATACAACAAGGAAGGAAACGGAAAAGAGGGTGAATGATTCACAGTAAAATGTAGATGACATTAACACATGTTCTCGAGTACATATGAAAAGCCATCAATGGGAAATAGCTAGTGCATAAAAAGACAAGTGAATGCAAGGTGTTTATTGGCATGCTGGCAAAGGGCATGAGTAGCATAGACCAAGCATTACTTTGTAACAAACCATCACGTTTGTATTGACAATTGAATTCAATTAATAAAATAATAGGGAAAAGTTGTGAAAAGCAAGCATTGAATAGTATAGGAACATAGAGAAGTGCATAATGCCACATGGGCTTTTTCACAAACACATAGCATGCATGTTAAACAAGATGTAAAAAGTATGAAATTGAACATGCAAGCAATCCCCTAAAAATAATAATAATAATAATTGTCAAATAAATTGTAACAAGGCACAAGCATATGGTGAGGGATAATGACTCAAAAAATTTCTGACACCATGTAAAAAGGGAAAAGAAGAATAAAGAAAATAAAATTTTGAAAAGAAAAAGAAAAGAAAAAGAAAATAATAATATATACATAATATAATAAGAATGATAGAAAAGAGAAGAAGGAAGAAGAAGGTAAAACCTTGTTAATGGAGGAGAGAGAGAGAGAGTGAGATAGAAAGGAGAGGGGGGAAAGAAGAAAGAAGGAGGAAAAAGAAAAATTAGGATTTGGAGGAAAGAAAGATAAGATAATTTGGCAATTGGGGTTTAGCTGTGCGGCGCATGCGACGCGGCCGCCTGGGGCACGCGTTCGCATGGGGACGCGTCAGGGAAGGGGATGCGATCGCGTCTGTCCCGCGGTCGCGTGACCTATGTTGCGCTGCTGGCGCGAGGCACAACTCTCTGTTTGATTCATTTTAATTGCCAAAATTGGATGACGCGATCGCGTGGGTCATGCGATCGCGTGAGTGTGCGTTATAAAATGGGGGACGCGGCCGCGTCAGCGATGCGGTCGCGTGACAAGGATTGTGCTTCTAGCACCAATCCAGCACCATTCTCGCACAATATAGCACTGTGCACCCCTTTACGTCGAAAATGCAGGGTACGCGGCCGCGTGAGGCACGCGATCGCGTGGGAGGCCATGATGTCCAAGCGACGCGGTCGCGTCCGCGACGCAGTCACGTGGAGTAATTTGTGCCATTGGCACGACTCCAGCGCTCCTCCTGCGTAACTTTCTGTTCATTTTTATTTTTCTTCACTCCTCCTGCCACGCGGACGCGTCGCTGGTGCGATCGCGTCGCGCGGTGAAAATTTTTTTTTTTAAGAGAAATATAAAGACATGTAATTGAAAGAGCACGGAAGCACTAATAAAGAGAAGAGTTATTAAAGAAAAAAAAACTAAAAGTGAGGAAAAGAACGATCATACCGCGGTGGGTTGTCTCCCACCAAGCACTTTGCTTTTACGTCCGTAAGTTGGACGCTCTACTAGCTCAATCTGCTGCTATGTGGGGATCTTCCAAGTGGAAGATCTCAAGCTCCTTATTTTTCTGCACCTTCTCACCATGGTACAGCTTTAGGCGGTGTCCATTAACCTTAATAAGTTCAGAACTTGAAGGATGGCTTAAGTGATAAACTTCGTACGGTTCAGCCTTCTCTATTCTGTATGGACTTTCCCATTTTGATCTCAACTTACCGGGCATGAGCCTCAGTCGAGATTTGTAAAGGAGAACAAAATCTCCAGGTTGGAACTCTCTCTCTTCTTGATGTTTTGATCATGCACAGCTTTCATCTTTTCCTTGTATATTCTGGAGTTCTCATAAGCTTCTAGGCGAAGGTTCTCCAGTTCCTGTAGTTGCAACTTTCTTTCAGTTCCGGCTTTCTCAATTTCCATGTTGCACTCCTTAACTGCCCAGAAGGCTCTGTGTTCGATTTCAACTGGAAGATGGCAAGCTTTTCCATAAACTAGGCAAAAGGGGCTCATCCCAATGGGTGTCTTGTATGCTGTTCTGTATGCCCATAGTGCATCTTGTAGTCTGGTGCTCCAGTCTTTTCTATGAGGCTTCACTATCTTCTGCAAGATACGCTTAATTTCTCTGTTTGACACCTCGGCTTGCCCATTAGTTTGGGGGTGGTAAGCTGTTGCAACTTTATGGATTATCCCATGCTTCTTCATCAATTCTGTTAGTCTCCTGTTACAAAAATGGGTGCCTTAAAACTCAGCAGCATCTCTAAAAAGAGTAGGCCACCAGAATCCGCAGTCCAAGATCTTTCTAGCTGTTCTTTGAGGGCCAAAGTGTCCTCCACTCTCAGATGAGTGACATGCCTCTAAAATGGACCGGAATTCTGATTGGGGTACACATCGTCTAATTATCTGGTCAGCGCCACATCTCCATAAATATGGGTCATCCCATATATAATATTTAGACTCGCTTTTCAGATTGTCTCTTTGATGTTTAGAGAAATGTGGAGGAAATGTGCGGCTAACTAAATAATTAGCAACAGGTGCGTACCAAGGGACTACCTCAGATGCTGCTTGCAGGTTGTCAAAAGGAAAATTATCATCTATAGGAGTAGAATCATCCTTAATATGTTCAAGGCGACTCAAGTGGTC